>NW_018744240.1:1377346-1587205 GCF_001683475.1 Chenopodium quinoa
ATTGCAATTCGTATAAGTATAATTTTGTTAGATAAATTTGACATATGATTGAGTATTATAACTTGATTTTAAGCGACATTGGGAACTATTGTATTTCCCCATCCTCTAAAATTTTATGAGGGGACATAATCATATAAAATCAATTATGCAACTCCAACCATCTCAATTTAAGCTTTTATTTGGTTGAATAATATAAGGATTTATATTACCACGTATTTAATTATTTATCATTCATAAGTACATACAATATAAACCATTAATTTAATCTTATAATCAAACCATTACTAATCATTGTCTCTGATCTGAATATCTGATAAGGTTATACATATAATACATTAAATTAAACATGCATCCTTGTCTCCATGATATGTCCATAACTCTTGCTGTCTCTTAAGTGCTGTATATAATATAATTATCAATTAATCAATAAAAACTCATCAATATCAATCAAATTAAAGTTTCTTCATTCTATTATTCGTTGGAAGAATAAAATTTAGGCCCACCAAAATATAGAAAATCTTTTAGTATATCAAAATAATCACAAGGATGCTGGGTTCATACATAAAGCATAATTCACAAATTGTTGACTTCAATTTAATTAGTATATATAAACTTTTCACGTTTATCATTTAATTTATATTTTATTTTGTGAGAATAAAATCTTCACATATAAATACGTGCATGTGTGACATTAAAGCATACATCAAAAGCACACTAAAGAGATAAATCAAGAATGAAAAATTTCATGGGAAATGATGGATTATACATCAGATCTTATAAAAAAATTATCAATACAATAGTGATTTATAATATGATTATAGCAACATTTATGCATAATTATGTAAATGCCATAGAATTTCTACAAAAAGGAAAAGTACCAGCTGCTTTAGTATTTGGGGATTCAATAGTTGATCCTGGAAATAATAATTACATAAAGACTATTGGAAGAGCAGATTTCCCACCTTATGGGAGAGACTTTCCTGGAGGTGTAGCTACTGGAAGATTCGGTAATGGCAAAATTCCCTCTGATTTCTTTGGTAAGTTAGCTTCAATTCTACTTTGATCTTGTCCTTTTTCTTTGCTTGCTAGCTAGACGGTCTTGTATTTATGCCAAAGGTTTTTCTATTGAGTGTCCATGGGTTTCCATTTAATTAGATTTTTGACTTTTCAAATGTTTGAATATATGAGTAATAGTTTTCTTGTTTATTACAGAGTAACATTTACTCTTATAAATAGAAAAAAAATGAGTTAATTAGTTTGGTGTCAATGGACAAACTCAACTAAAAGCCGCTAAAGCTAATGGTAAAAGTCACCAAATTTGTTTATATTCTACAGTAATATTTACATACTTTTGACATCACATGAGAGGCATTGGGTTTAAAAGGTTGATGCCACATGAAGCTTTACATACTTGATTTTAAATATTTTACTTTGAAAAGGAGGGGTCGATACTAGTATTTGAATTAATGACATTCTTGTCACGCTAACTCTGATACCATATTAATGGAGCAATTCAATAAAAAAAAAAAGAGTTAAGTTGATGGTTGAAGTCCTAATTAGATTGGTTTATATTATACTTCGCATAAATAATGGACAACTACCAGAAAAATTGTAACGCCATATCATAAAAAAGTCAAACTTTAAGATATACGAAGTATATTGTTTTGTTGTGATTCACAGTAATTAGGCGTGTTGTATACGGAGTGCTTAATAATGTATAATGTACCTTTAGTACGTTTCTCTCATTTTCTTATTAGTTTGTTGTTTAAATCCCTTTTAGATCATATGTATTCATGGGATCCATCATATAGTGTCCTTGCGTTGCAAACATAGTTAATTTAGGGCGGATTAGTAATATTAATTGTCAATAATAGTATTTTTTAAACCAAATTAATCAATCAATAATATAGTCTTATTAGACTTTCATCATGTTCCTTTAGTAATTTTAATTGGTAATCTCTTGATTTGCTATAATATATTATTATTCAACTTTGTTTCTTGTAGCCGAAGAGCTTGGAATAAAAGATTTTGTGCCTCCATATTTGGATCCAACGCTCAACATTAGTGACCTCCTTACTGGTGTCAGCTTCGCATCGGGTGCTGCTGGTTACGATCCTAAATCTGCAAAATTAGCGGTATCTCTCTGTAAGCTATTCCCCTTCTCTAAGAATTCACTTGCTTGTCATAGGAACTTGCTTTGTTTGACTTGTTAGTTTTACCACAACAATGTACCACTATAACTCACTCTTATTAGCTCATTTGTCTTTTAAATTATTTACTTTTTAATTTCACGGTTTTCAAAACACACCTTTGACTATTACTACATTAGTATCTATATTAATCATGCATAGAGAATTATATGGTCAACATAGAAAATTTCGACTACCTTCAAATGCAAATGTGCAGAATCAAAAGACGAAGAGGCTAATTAAATGGCATTCATGTGTACGTAGTACGTGCAACAGTACGAGTAATATAAAAGAACGTGGGTTTCAATTTTAATTAGTATACTCGGTAAATGTCTAAACTATATGACTAACAGGAATTAATGTTTTGATCGAGTGCAGAATGTAATGACATTACAAAAACAATTGAATTTGTTCAAAAGGTATATAGAAAAGCTCAAGGCTGCAGTAGGAGAAAAAACAACATCCACCATCATTTCTCAAAGTGTATACCTCATTTCAGCAGGAAGCAATGACATTACAAACACTTATTTCTCTTCATTACCAGTTGAAAGACTTCGTTACAATGTCTCAACATATACTGGCATGATGGTCAACTGGGCGTCCTCTTTTGTGCAGGTAACTACATAAGTTATATGAAGTATATTTGTAAAAAAAAGATATCAAATAAAAAATTGTATTCAATACATGCAACAAATTAGGTGAATTTTATGCTTTAAAAAGTGTATAATAAAGTCAATTTGTTGCATGTATTTATAAACGTAGGCAGTATGTTTGTGTATGTTAACATGTATGTTATTAATAATAGCAAGAAAATAATTCTTGGTTGTTGAGTTTGTGTTAACCTAAACAATAATGTTTGAAACTTCCAGGAACTATACGAATTGGGGGCAAGAAGGATAGGTGTAATCAGTGCACCACCATGTGGGTGTTTTCCATCACAAAGAACCTTGCATGGTGGTCTATTTAGATCTTGTGTTAAGGATGAAAATGAAGCTGCTATTATTTTCAACAACAAGCTCTTTCCCGAGCTGAATTCCCTAAATCAAAAGCTTGCAGGATCCAGATTCGTGTACCTCGACATCTACAACCCATTACTCAATCTCATAAACAATCCTTCTCAATCAGGTACTCATTCTGCTCTTTTTTCTTCTTTACAATAGATATTAATGTATTATGCATGGTGATTAAAGAATAATTAATTGAGATTATAATATAGTTTTATGGTTACTTTCATTAAATGGAAGCAGGAAGCCTTAGCTTGATAATGCAACAAAAAGTCAAAGAATAATTGATTTCAATGAATATAAAATTAATAATGAACATGTAATTACGGAAAATAAAAAAATAAAGATAAAATATTACTCGTTTGTATTTTTATACAAGGAGACATTAAGAATAATACAAAGGACACATGAAGTTTGTGGTGCATACTGTATAGTAGTGTTAAGAATAAAGTTTTTCAACACTTAATTAGATTCATGTCATGCATCATGTAATACGGAGTACATTCATATGAACGTAATTTAATTTAACGTACCAAATTTTGATTTAATTTCTTTTTTTTTTTTTTTTTTTTTTTTACAGGATTTACAGTTATAGACAAAGGATGTTGTGGCACAGGAAAATTAGAGGTGACTTTTCTCTGTACAAAGCTAAATATTGGGACTTGCAAAGATGCCTCAAAATATGTATTTTGGGATAGTTTTCATCCAACGGAAGCCGCTTACAAAATCATTGTCCATGATGTCCTCCAAAAAAGCATAGCCAATTTCTTCTAGAAAATTAATTCATATATACATGCATGTACATGTATACCAAAATTGGAATTTACTCATACAATCGTGGCCTTTGGAAAAAAATGATTTTCTTTTATTCGGGTTATATAAATTCATACAAAGTATTTATTAAGATTCAAATAGAAAATTCATCAATTGTTTGTATTGTGTTTCACATAAATTATTTGATTTAATTTTTGTTTGCAACAAAATTCTTTGTCCCAATTTTTAAGTACACTTAATTAATGTCACTTGTTTTGATCGATTTTTTTTTTGGTTCATATGAGCCTCTAGGGCGGGGATGAGAATCGATCTCAGGATCACCTGGAACCAGGAGGAAAGCTCTTACCAACTGAGCTATCCCTCACTCTCGTTTTGATCGATAGTTTGGTACCTTTCATTATACTTTTAAACCTCTCAATAAGTGGTACGGTTAGTACATATAAAATTAGATCAAATTGTTGGAATCAATTTGTTTTTGAGCTTACGTTAGGAATTTCCCTCATTAGGAGGGCTTCCTAATGTTATTTTCCTTACCTTAAAAAAATAATAATAATAAAATTGTTTAGAGCTAGATTGTCACGTACGTATATTGAACAACCCAGGCCAATGCAAAATGTGTATTGTTACTTTATTTTAACTACTAGATCTAAGGGTGAATTCACTTATTTTTCACGGCTATACGTGGAGGATCGAGTTAACATCAAGGCATACACTCTTTGTATAATCCCATCAAAAATTATGTGCTTCTCAAGCTGGCTATTATTTAGATTGAGGGTATGGCATGCTAAACTTCTTTTCTTGATTAGTAATGAATGGCCTTGAGAAAATATGGTACAAGGTCCGATGGATCGAGGTTTAAGGCATGTATTTGCAGATCATCAATAAGGTGGCATGAGAATTTGAGATACTGTTGTATCTTCAATTATTCATAGATTTTAGTGTCATAGATTCATCATTATATGTCAAATAATAATGGAGAATAATTGCTTGACTGTATTCATGGCTCTTAGCCGAAATATATATTGGTGTACAAGATAAATATGAAAAGAATATTAGCTATGATAACAACTTAAAATAACTCTATCTTTTGCCAACTAAGTATCCTAATCAAATCTTCATCATATATATCATATATCATAACACCCCCCCCCCCTCGCCCTCAAGTTGGAGCATGGTGGGGATCTAGAATGCCCAACTTGGACAATAGAAAATCAAACTGTTGTTTACCAAGTGCCTTCGTAAAAATATCCGCTAACTCAGAATTTGTAGACACATACGATGGAGCAATAATACCATCTGTAATGGCATCTCGTACAAAATGACAATTAACTTTGATGTGCTTGGTTCTTTCATGAAAAACCTGATTTTTAGCAATGTGTAGAGCTGATTGACTATCACAAAACAATGGAATAGCCTTGGGATGATGGACTCCTAAGCTCAATAACAAACCTTTTAACCATTTCAGTTCAAAAGTTACTGCTGCCATAGAACGGTAATCTGCCTATGCTGACGACTTAGAAACCGTATGCTGCTTCTTTGTCTTCCATGAGACTGGTGATTGGCCTAAGAACACTAACCAACCTGTCAAAGATTGACGAGTGATTGGACAAGCGGCCTAATCTGAGTCACACCACCCCTGTAGTGTCAATTCACTCTCAGCCCGAAGCAAAATCCCTTGCCCTGGTGTACCCTTCAAGTATCGAACCACACGTAAGGCAGCGTCCCAATGCTCTGTTCGTGGAATCTGCATAAACTGAGATAGAATGTGCACGGAATAGGCTAGATCCGGTCGTGTCATCGCAAGATAAACCAATCGTTGGATAATTAAGTCGACGATATGCCTTCGAATTGAATCCACAAGTAACTCACCATTCACATGTCCCAATCTATGATTTTGTTCTATCGGAAAGTCATTAGGCTTTGCACCTGTCAAGCCTACTTCAGAAATAATGTCTAGTGTATGTTTACGCTGACACAAAAATAAACTTGTCGCACTTCGTGCCACCTCAATGCCAAGAAAATATTTCAAGGGACCTAGATCTTTCATTTTAAAACAATCACCCAAATAAGCTCCAAAAGCCAATAACGCAGCGGAATCATTGCCAGAAATAATCAAATCATCAACATAGACTAACACATTAATCTGAACATGCCCCTTAGTGAATGTAAACAAAGAATAATCAGAGTAGGATTCACTACTAGAAAACAGGCTATTTTCGACGGACGCATAATTCCGTAGGAAAAATTAAAATTTCCGACGGATTTTTATTCCGTCGAATATTTCCGACGAGTTCAACATTTTTATCTGAAGTCCGTCGGAAATACAAATCCGTCGGAATATATGTACTTTCCGATGGAAATTTTCGTCATAAATTACCATTTCCTATGGATTTATATTCCGTCAAAAATTTTCAACGGAATTTCTGTCGGAAAATATTTAAAAAAAAAAAAGAAACATCTTTTAAAATAATAAAACCCTAATGTATCCCCCACCCTCTTTCTCAGTTTCTCTTTCCACCTCCTCCTTCTTTCTCTCTCCTTCTCTCTCTCCTCTCTCCTGTTCTCTTTCCTCTTCGATCTTCTCTTTCTCTTTCCTCTTCTCTTTCTGGCCTCTTCCTTCTCTCCTATTTTTTATTCTTCTTTCCCCTCCGATCTCAAACCACCACCACCGCATCTTTCTTTTTCCCCTCCTATCTCAAACCACCACTGCTCACAACACCGGCGCAACAACAACAACACAGCCGCAACAACAACGCACAACAACAACGGCTCTACAACATCCAGATCTAGTTTTATTTTTATTTTTTTAATTTTAATAATAGTTATTTTATGATGTCATTGTAATATTAGTTAATAAATTTTGTAAAATAATTGTATATTTATTTATTTCTTTAAATTGTTTTGGGTAATTTTTGGTTTTTTTGGCTAATTATAGTTGCTAATTTTTTCTGGTAATTTTCATGCTTGTTTGGTAAATTTCATAATTTTTGGTTAAATTCTAGTGGTGGTGGTTTCGGTTTGGTGCGGGTGGGGTTTGGTTGGGGTGGTTTCGGTTGTGGGTTAGGGTTATCGGTGGTGGTGGATTGTGGGTTTGTTGTGGGTTTGGGATTTCGGTTGTGGTGGGTTATGGTGGTTTTGGTGGTAGTGGGGTGAATTTAGGCGGTGTTGGGGGGTGAATTGCAGTGGTGGTGGGGTGATTTTTGATGGTGGCTTAGGAGGTTCGGTCTAGGGGTGGGTCTGATTTTTTTAATTTTTTTGATTGACTTTTCCGACGGACTTTTCCAGGCCGAAAAATCTCTTCCAACGACTGGATTCCGTCGGAAAAGGTCGTTTTTCCTACAAATACTCTTGTGACGACAGATTTTAGGGTGTTTTTGACAAAAAAAATTCCTTCGGAAATCGCCTATTTTCTAGTAGTGATTTAAGAAACCCGTACCCTTTCAGAGCTGTAACAAGCTTTGCAAACCAACAACACGGAGCTTGCTTCAAACCATATAACGACTTCCGCAATCGGCACACCAATTTCGTCTTAGAGCTCTCGAACCCTGGGGGCAATTTCATGTTCACCTCTTCTTCAAGATCACCATGTAAAAATGCGTTATGCACATCCATCTGAAGTAGTTCCCAATTTTTCGAGGCTGTTATTGCTAAGAAGGCTCAGATAGTTGTCATCTTTGCTACTGGAGCAAAAGTCTCATTGTAGTCAATGCCCTCCGTTTCTCGGATTTCTAATTGCATTGATTTCCTCCACCCTTCATACATCACAGCGGCCTCCATGAAAGATTTTGGATCATGACCCGAAATTATAGCTGCCAAGAATGTACGATAATTGACTGTAAAATTATCACAATTAATATAGTGTTTTATAGGATACGGGGTACCTTATTTTTGCTGTGGAATCGGTGTTGGCGAAGATGGACTTTTTGCAATAATAGTATGAGTCACATATCCCGCAAAAGAACCGAGGGTGTTTTTACTCGAAAACCCTTTCCCAAATCAGGCTGACTAGAACTAGGGGGCTCGGTTGAATGTGTCTCGGGCTGGCCTGGCTCTGCTGACTGCTGTGCAGCTCGTTGTTGTGCGGCACGAGCTGTTGTGGCTGCCCATGCTGCTGTGATCCAGCGGGCGCTGGTCGGCAAGCGGGTTGGGCAGTAGCAATGCCCTACTGGTCGGCCAGGCATCCATCGCCCAATGGATTTTGCTGAGTGTCCGTGCCATCAGGTATAGCCCTGAGACTGCCATCATATCCATAATCTTCGTCAATCACAACATCATCATACATGGGAACAACTCTTTCCGGCTCAATGTTTACCGTGGTAGAATCAATGAATGGGAACACATCCTCAAAAAATTTCACATCTGGTGACAGAAAAAATTCTCGCTTGTCAAGATCATACAAAGTCCATCCCTTTTTTTCCAAATGGATACCCCAAGAAGACACATTTCCTACTCCAACTCTCAAATTTATCACCTTTTGTTTTTTGATTGTGGACAAAGCATAAACAACCAAAGGTATGGAAAGCATTATAAGACAGGGAATAACCAAATAACTGTTCAAAGGGTGTTTTATTTTTTAACAAGGGAGATGGGGTTCGGTTAATTAAATGTGCAGCTGCAAGAACACACTCCCCCCAAAAATAAATTGATAAGTGAGCTTGAAATCTCAAGGCACGGAAATTAGCGCACGAGAAAGATTATGTTTTTTCATCCAACAAATATACCCGCAGCGCACGAGAAAGATCATCAACTATGGTTAAAAAATAACAAGCTCCACAAGACGAAGCATGTCTATAAGAACCCCACAAATCACATGTAACACTCTAGAAATTCCTTTCCTTTAAAATACCAATTTTGCCCTTTTAAAATACGAAGTAGGAAAATCTAAGACATTACTGCCACCGTGATAATGGCTAAGGCAAATATCAAAGACTCACACAGTGGAAGACTATCTTTAAAACCATTTAAAAACAAGTCAACTTTAAAAAGTCAAACCAAACGAAAGTAAAAGTCAAATGAAGTCAACCTGCAACTTGGAACCATTGTAGGCCCTTAAATCAAACGATATTTAAAACCTTTGCATTAGTCTCATGATCATAATAAAATAAATAATATTCAAAGCAATAAACACATCATATTCCTATGGAAACTAAGCATGATTCGCTCTTCACTCATTCCCATCATGAATATGCTTCACCACTTGAAAAACTTCTCTCTACTTGTCCCCACTACTCGTCATTAAAAATGGGTCGTCGTAGGGCCAAGGTAAAGATAAGGCCAAACAAACATACAAACATACAATCAGCAATGCTGAGTACATAAGTGTAGTAAAAACACATTAACATACTTTCATCCTATCATCACACAACTTACCTCCACTACTAGAAATAGGCCGTTTTCCGATGAAATCGTTCTGACGGAATTAGGGTCTGTCAGAAAATTCCGTCGGAAAAGGTACATTACGACGGAAAATCCGTCGAAATTCTTGCGACAGAAATTTATTCCCTCGGAACTATAGGCTTCCGACGGAATTAAAATCCGTCGAAAATTTCTGACGGATTAGTATTCCGTCGGAAATTTCCGACGGAATTTCCGTCGGAATCTTAATTAAAAAAAATAAAAAATAAGAAAACCCTTCAAAACCCAAACCCTAAAACAGCCCAATCCCCCCTTCCCTCATTTCCGCCACTCTCCTTCCCCTTTCTCCTTCTCTTTCTCTCTCCTCTCCTCTTCCCTTTCTCTGTTCCTCTTTCTCTTTCTTTCTTTCTCTGTTTCTTCTTTCTCCTTCATTCTCTTTCTCCTTCGTTCTCTTTAATTTCCTCTTTTCCTCTTTTCCTCTTCTGTTTCTCTGTGAACTCCTCTTTATTCTTCTCGTTTTCCCTTCTCCTTCTCTCGTTATTTCCGTCCCTTTCTCCTTGTCTCTAGTTTGAAGGTGGCTCTACGGTGGCGGTTCTCGCAACAACGAAGTAATGTGGTGGTTCTACGGTGGCGCAGCATGGAGGTGCGGTGTTTCATGGTTTTATCTAGAGGTTTCATGGTTGAATTTGACCATATTAAACCAAATTCGAGGTGACATTCAAAGCAAAACTCGATTTAAAGGTATGTTTTCTTTTTTAAAAAAAAATTTATTTTACACATTGT
Organism: Chenopodium quinoa; assembly: GCF_001683475.1. Classification (NCBI taxonomy): domain Eukaryota; kingdom Viridiplantae; phylum Streptophyta; class Magnoliopsida; order Caryophyllales; family Amaranthaceae; genus Chenopodium; species Chenopodium quinoa. Next base: position 1,387,452 of record NW_018744240.1, read on the forward strand.
TTCGTTGCTTGGGTTGTAGTTGTGGTTTTGGGCGGTTGTGGGTGGTTTTTGGGCGGTTGTGGGTGGTTTTTTGGTGGGTATGGTAGGTGGGTTCGGGTTAGGGGTTAGGGTTTGGTAGGTCTAGGTAAGGGTGCGGTGGTGGTGGTTGGGGGACATGGGTTTTCGGTGTTTGTGGTGGGTACGGTTGGTGGGTGGAGATGGGGTTGGTTGTGGTGGGTACGGTTGGTGGGTGGGTATGGTGAGGTGGGGAGGTGGATTTCGGTCATGTGGGTGGGTCTGGTGAGGTGGTAGGTGGGTGGGTCTTGTGAGGTGGGTAAAGGTGGGGAGGTGGGTTAAGGTGGGGAGGTGGTTTAAGGTGGTAGAGGGGCTGGTGGTGTCACACTGGTGGTGGGGATGGTGGAGGCGGTTTTTTTTTTTATTGACTTTTCCGACGGAAATTTTCGTCGGAAGAATTCTAACAGAAAATTCCATCGGAAACCTCTCCAACTCCACGGAAATTTCCGTCGGAAAATTGCGACGGAATTTCATTTAAAGTCAAAACGAGCTCCGACAGAATAGATTCCGTCGGAAAAGTTGTTTCCGACGGAATTTCCCTCGGAAAACGTCGAATTTCCTACAAAGGGTATTGCGACAGACTGATTCCGACGGAATTCCGTCGGAATACCGTTTACTGACGGATTTTCCGATGTTTCCGATGGAAAAATTCCGTCGGAATCCAGCTGTTTTCTTTAAGTGCTCGTTGCACCTGTTTACAAGCATACAAAACATTCAACACCTAATCTAGACCAACACAAATGCTCATTTAATTTGATTACACATCGAACGGGTTTCCAACCAAATCCCTACCTCAAATAAATTGAGGTAAACTACACCGGGAGCTAACCGGGTAGGCAAATGTCACATGAAAGTGATTGGACGTCCTGCGCATAATAATAATAATGATGATGATGATGATGATGATGATTATTATTATTATTATTATTATTATTATTATTATTATTTACCTCCCTAGCTGAGTTCATCAAGAAAGGTCGCGTTGCACAGACAAGAGCCGGCATGAGTGACCTCATATCACCTCTTGAGGGGCTAGTTGTATGGGGTAGCTCCCGCTGAGCTATCACCAGGCTCCCGGTCTGACTCACAGGGTGCGCACTCACCGCTAGAAGAACACTTAGAGGGGATCACCAGCCCGATAGAGTCAGCCCGCGGGCTGACCAAGTAGGATTCCCCACAAAGGAGAACATACACCTATAAATATGAGAAAAAGTACAGCGGAAAAGAGGTTAGACACATAATCTATTACACTATCATTTCTCTAAGTACACTTTCTCTCTCTAAAAACACACTCTAATTTAGGCATCGGAGGAGGGTTCCTCGAGCCACCCCCGAGGGCACGCAGTCACGTGTGTTGCCTTGTGCAGGTCACCAACCGGACCCAGCCCGTACCGGTCAGAACCCTTGGATCCGTACTCGGAACAACTATACCGTACAAAATGTATTTACTTTATCAGGGAAGGTCAAATTAGTCAAGAACACTCCACAGTAAGCATGAATAACCAAGGGGAAGCTCTAAAATCTCAAGAACACTCCACAGTAAGCATAAATAAGGAAGGGGAAGCTCTAAAATCTAAAATGTTGCCTTTCCTCTTATTCTACTGCTTCGTTAGATGTCAATTTGGTCCACACTATTAACATATTTTGAAAGAGGAATATCTGCTATATGCCTATATCTCTATGCTGTACTATCCACCTTACTACTTTTCTAATCTCTATCTAGGACTTTAATGAATAAACTTGCCACCAAGTGGCTATCCATGACATCCTTAAGATATTTAGAATGATAGGAAACCGAAATCTATATATATGGACTGTACACTTGTACACCATCACATCACAACTATAGTCAAAATTAATAAATGAATAGTAAAAAAAAGTCCAATACCTCAATTATTTTGGGACGAAGAAAGTATATATGCAATACTCCAAATTGGGTTATAGGAGAATTACTCTAAGATAACCACATTTTCAACTGAGAATTTAATTGTATCCTTAAAGGGCCTAAACATGCCTCGAATGCGATTTGACCTCTCTATTTTACTACAATCCTCACTTCTCATCATCTCCTAAGCAAGCAGTCAAGTGCAAATGATATTATTGTTATATAGGAAACAAGACACCACATTAATACATTTCCGTTTCATATTATTTACAACGACCAGACACTTTCCACTCACACTTTATGTCAAATCGTTGCAAATAATATGAAACGGAGATAGTACTACGTATAATGCAAGATAAGGTTGATTCAAGGTTAATTATATCAAGCAAATTAGTTTAACAAATATCAACATACACTATTTGTTCATCAGAATTAACCTTAAACTTTACAAGCATGAATTAATACTACAGAAAGTAGTGCATTCAAACAATTGAAGTGAAATTGATATAAAATTGTGAAATTGCAACAAAAGAAACTCCATCATAACTGCAAATAAATGGGGATTAAAAGAAGAACCTGAACAGGTAACCGCTCAATTCTTTGAGCCAAATCCGAGCAAATGAATCTTTGATATTCTCAACTTTGTTTGGGTAAAAATGAAGGAAACCCATTTGCGCAAACCTTAAAATGGGTCCTAATATTCAAGGGTTCTGCTGAAAATGGAAAGCAGTAGCTTGGAGTTAGAGTTAACATTGGGTGATCACCGGCACCGGCGTAAAATGGTGGGCTGAAATTGAAGGGTAATGCTGAAGATGAGTAGTGGCTAACGCCTAACGGATATGAGTTAGCCAGTGGTAAGCTTTACTCCGTATTCTATTCTTTGAACTTTGTAGGGGTAGCATTTTGTCAAAAAAATTAAAAAAAAAAAACTTTGTAGGGGTAGCAACTAGCAAGTACACATAAGACCATCTCCATTGATGAGACTCAATTTTGAGTATTGAAATACAATATGAGTTGTTTTTTTACCTCTAATAGTGATATCCAACCCACTTTTCAATTTAACAACTCATGTGAAATCTAATTTTCCAATGGTGAGACTCTCTAAAATATACTAATGTCACTTGAAACTTATGAACCACCAAATCTATATTGTTAGTTTTTCAAAAAAAAAATAAAAAAAAATAAAACTTAAATAAATTACAAAATATATTATAATATTGATAAGGGGCCCACACTTTTTGTCAAATGAGACTCAAAGTTAGGTATCTAAACTTAGCAACTTTCTTTTAGAGTTGCTAAGTTTAAATACCAACTTATTGGTATCATTTGCAGAAAATACTCTCTCTCTCTCCTAAAGAAACTCCCTCAAGTCTCACCATTGGAGATGGTCTGAGTGCTTTTTTTGGTGTGGCTGGTGCGGCAAGCTAACACACATTGTACACTGATTGGGTAATCTCTTGCTGATCGAGTAATCCCTGCCTGACTGTCTGATTGAGTATCTCTAAAACTGAATAACCTTGACTGTCTAATCCTGACCACATTATGCAGCCAGCCACATGAAAATTTGTGTTCATATTATTTGCAACATTTGTAAAATAAATGAATGTTTTACTCCTTATTTGTAACAAATGTTTTCATTTCTTTTTAAGTTGTCATTTCTCTTTATCTCTCTTCTCATTACATGCATCTCTATCTTTCTCTCTTCATTTAACACTCGCAATTCACAAACAAATTTTGTTTATGCGTTTGTGTAACTTTTCAAAGTTGATAAGACGAAATTAAGGTACTCGTAGTATTATGTTACATCACCCCTATTGACTAGGGTGATTGTACCAGCAATGATAAATCAAACTTTAATTTAAGGATTAAGAACTTTTTTTTCTTTTGATGAAGATGAGAAAGATTTATTAACTATGAGAGTTTTTTGACAAATTGACAAATACTTCGTTCATATTTAATTAGTTGCAACAGTTAATTTTTAGGAAAAATTACTCGGAATAATCCCACCTTTGGGGCATCCGCCCAAAATAATCCCATTTTTGGGTTATTTATAAATATTCCGACCTTTATACTCAATCCGCTCAAAATGGTCCCGACACCAGTAACCGGTTAAAGAGGTAATTTTTTTTATTAAATTTAATTTACATGTGTCACAACTTGACTTGTCTAAAATTAAAAAATTAAGTATTTAACTATAATTATATTAAATAAATAAATTATTTACCTAAAGTATAGTATCTTAGTTCATTGCTAATACATATGTTTAATATTGTTGAACTCTATTGTAGCCCACTTGTGAGTATCCCACATTGGAGAAAGAGGAGAGATGGTTTCATTTTATAAGGTAGAGGAGTTACTCCTATTGCCAATTGGTTTTAGTTAGAAGCTCCTAAGCCTTGTTTGTGGACCAAACTTTCCTCCTTGTTCGGGTTGCCCAAGCCCATTTCATATTATCTCAAAATTTAACAAGACTGCTAACATTTCAGCCTTCTGAAGCAGCCAGAACTATTTTTGCGGGAAGGCACAAATGAAGCTAAAAGGTCTGTCACAAATGCTGAAGCTGATGTTAATATACATTCTGCAATGGCAGCAGGAGAAACTTTTGAACCGGATCAGGGTGTTAGCAAACTGCAGAGTGTCCCTTTTGTGATGTCCTCAGCTTGGAATGTAATGAGTGATGCTACAAAACTTAGGAACGATCATTAATTCAATTTACTTCCAGTTAATATTAGGAAATACCCACATCATTAGAATCCTTAATATAATAAAATCTTCCAAAACATCATAAAATGACCACATTAACACTTGATTTAATTAGTTTAGCAAGCAGTTTTGCCCTACTTCTGGCAATTTCCAAGTAATCCCCTTTATAATTCAAATACCAATTGCTTAGCTCTCCAACTTGTTCGGGTATACGAGGATCAAGTATAAACTTCTTAAGCATGGGAGCATGTTGAGTGAGATGATACGCAAGAGCAACAGCATATTCACACCCAGTATATCCAACAAATTCTAGCGCCTCGAGTCTCTGGAGGGTACGAATTGCATTAGTTTGAGCAACATTAACATTAATTGGTATTAACCTTGTGCAGTAGTCATACTGGCTCCAAAGCATTATCTGCAAACAAAAGATTCACGTCAATACTGCTTGCAATGCGAACAAAAGCTGAAGACTATCCAATTTGTACATCATGTATAAAGAGCATATATAGATAGTAATAATGTGTGAAGGAGTAGGAATGGTGGAGTCGATGTGATCAAGAACATTGTAGGCACGGGCCGTGACACGGAAAAGGGTAGACCAACGACTATATAAAATATTTTTAGTATGAAGAACAAGAGGAACGAGGTTTCTTAATGTTGGACACATGAAGTGCAGGGTGAATAAATTCACAGCAAGTTTGACAAGCGCAAGTTTTTCTCCATGCCTCAGTTTGTAGAGCACTGCCAACAGTAGCGTATCATCAAAGTTTCAAATCAACAATTAATGATAGAGAAACTAGATATATTAATCTCTTTGATATTATCTTCTCCATATTTGAGGAGATAGCAAGTTATCCCTCCAAATATGGAGAAGATAATATCAAAGAGATATTATCTAGTATCTCTATCAAATAATGCCTTAGTTCATGGTACTTAAATTTTAAAATAGATAACAAACTTAGGGCGTACATGTGCAATTTTTGGTTTTTCAAAAAACAATTATACTCCAAGACCTTCTATATTCTCATATTTTTAAATCAGCTCTTTAGATTTCATTAAAACCTAAAATAATAGTATCAAAATTTTATAGATCATAAACCAAATAACAAATAAAATGGATGAAAAACAGAATTTTAGCCGAAATTTTGGAGAGAAGTCTACAAGAATTTAAAATTAGAAATCAAGTGCGGAATAATATCAATAATTAGATAGAAAGGTAAAGGGAGAGAATACCTGAATTTGGGAAACTTTCAACTGTTTTAAACCTAAAATTTTGACGTTGGAATTATTTAATTTATTAGAAAAATGGCAAACAAAGTAATTTATAAAGAATTGACAGAGAAGGTTGACCTGAGGTGGAGGAGGTTGTGCCCAGTCGTCGGAGCAAGGAATGACACAGTCAAGTTATTCGTTTACAAAGAATATCCGAACGGGTGAAATGAATTTAATATACTCCCTATGTAACATAATATTTGCAACAATTTCTCTACTTTCTCTTTATGGTAAAATTTTAAGTGAATTCCTATCATATTGCAAAAAAATAGAAATAAAATTCTCACTTTGCGTATGAAGACTCCACCTTGATGCGCTTTAGTATTTTATTCTAACTTTATGATGATGAAAGTCAAACCCAAGTTGTAACAGGTTATGGGCTGCACGAATTTGTAATAGGTGTTTGGATTTAAAGCCCAAAATTGCAAATAGGTTTGGTACTCCTAAAGTCCACGGTTTAATGAACCTTGGGTTGGACGTTGTTAAACCTAGGTTGAATAAATATCTAACGCAATTTTGAAGTTTGTATATTTATCTTTTAATATGTTGGATATAAATTTTTAAATTGTTAGAGTTAATGTTTATTTTTTATTTTAAACACTAACAAATTCTATTTTACAAAATACTACAAACAAGGGATAAAGGTTAATCTGAATTTAAATTTGAATCCATTTAAATGCATACTTATCTACTGCTAACCGAATTGCTTGAGATTCAAATATTGTTTTACAGAATCCCTTGAAGATAGGCTGGAATGTTTGCTGAATTTAAAAGTTAATTTTGAAGCCACTCAAATAGCGTTCGTTGAGTAATTCAAGTGACGTTGAAGACTTAAACGGCTGCTTCAAAATTCAAATTAAAAGTCCAGCATTACAACTCCTATAAATAGCGTACAAGACTGCTGAAGAATTACAAGAATTATCAAGCTTCATATTCTACACTAAAGCAAGAGTTGTAAAACACATTTTCACTCTAGTTCTGTAATACCTTATTGTGTGATTAGATTGAGAGAAAAGAAAAGTATATCAAGAGCTTACAAAATTATTATCAAAAGAGTGATATACTAAGAGTAGTATTATAATACTCAAAGTATAAGTGAGGTAGCTTTTTATTTCTAGGATCTGAGTTGTTAAAGTGTAGCTGGGCGGCTGCGGAGAGAAGATAGGTTGATCTTCTAGGTGCTTTAGGACTCTAAAGGAAAAAATAACAAAAAGTTAAAATCCTACGGGTTGGACAACCCTAGGCGGAGACGTAGGCATATTTATTGTCGAACTTCGTAAGAATTTCACTATGCCTTGTCTCGTTTTTATTTGCTTTCTCTTACTTGTTTTTATTTCTGTTTAATTCGCAAGTTTATAATCTGCCGTATTTACAAAGTCTGTTTTAAAGTTTTGAAATAAATCTCAAAGCCTTGACTTTAAAAAGTGAATTAGTTTATTCTGCCTTGAAACTGAGTTCAAGACCTTGAGATTTATATTTGCGAAAATTTTCCATACTCTATTCAACCCCCTCCCCCCCCCCCCATTCTAGAGTATATTTGCTGTTATTTCCATTACCCTATTGATCCTTCATTTGGTATCGGAGCAGGGTTTTTCACAAGAGATTTAATCATCCATGAAACATGAATTCAATGGGTGATGGTGGCTTTGCTCAAGGACGATCTGTAAATCGTCCCCCTCTATTTTGCGGCAACAATTTTGCTCACTGGCGCTCCGTAATGCAAATGTTTGTAATCGATGAAAATCTGGAGCTATGGAAGATTATCAAGAAAGGACCGAAGGTACCCATGAAGACAACTACAAGTGGTGATTCAATTCCAAAGGAAGATGGTGAATTCACTCAGACGGACTTGGAAAATGTTGCCAAAAACTACCGAGCCATGAACTTACTCTACTATGAATTGGATGCAAATGAGTTTAATCGAGTGTCTGCATGCAAGAGTGCTAAGGAGATATGGGACAAGATGGTAGTAACCTATGAAGGAAAATGTTTGCAAACGTTGAGGGGGAGAGGCGCCTTAAAATCAAGAAGCGTATTATACATATCCTGTTGAACAATTCAGAAGCATCCTGTTCTTAAATAAGCAACAACGTTTCCATTCACCTACAACTTCCACTCCTCAAAATCGTTTACTTCAAAAAAATCCAAGAATCCTCAAAAACATTTGTAAAACCCAGCAATTCAAGAAAGTGAAGAAACCCCTAAATCCAGAATCCTAAATATCTCTCTCTCTTTGATTTTTTTCAAACACATATATATTCTTACTGTCGGTCCCGGTATATAATAAGTCCCCCGATGTTGCTAGCTAGAGAATAAATGTGTCCTTCTTCCGTATCAATGAGCCCATTAGACAATTATAATAACCTCCATTATTTGATAAACTGCCTTCGATTATGGAGGTTGGCAATGCCATATGGGCTGACCATGAGGATTTAGAATATGGTGGGGCGCAATCGATGTTCTCTGATGGTGAAGAGTTTGTAGAATCTATAGTGCTCGAACGATGTTCATATTGATGATGCTCAAAACTATTATCACTATAAAGTTGTAGTTGTGGTTGTAAACTTTCCGTCCTTCCAAACATTGTAAGCAAATTTCAAAAGTAATTGAAATTTAGCTAATTAAATAAAAACTTAATATAAAGGGATGGTTTAATTTATATGGATTATCATATGATAGAATCTATCATATAAAAGTTTTATGGAAAATATGTCAGAGTATACGAAAATAATCATAAATAGTAATAAAATATGAAAAGATGCTTGTGTATAAGATGGTTTTTTTTTTTTTTGACACCTTGTTATATGCCTTGTGGTGTATATTATATTATAGATGAAAATTTTATAAGAGAAGTAAAAAAAAAAAAAAAAAAAACAAGAAGGACTAAGGTATTGTTAATAAGTATTGTAACTTTGTAAGAGATAAAATATGATAAAAGCTAACTAGCACCCATTAAAACATACGTGATTATTGCAAAGTTTTCCGGAAACATCACAATTGATTGACACTTAGTGTAGAGAGGAGGTTAGTACGTAACCAAAATTACTTTTAATTCTATTAATCTATAACTTTTCTCACCCTAACTATCTTTAGAATACAAGAAAAGACGCATTATCGTTAATATAGCCTTAAAATACAATCAACCACACAAATTAAAACATTGCCATTTTAATTTTCTAATAAATTAAATAATTCCAACCTCAAAATTTTAGGTTTAAAACAGTTGAAAGTTTCCCAAATTCAGGTATTCTCTCCCTTTACCTTTCTATCTAATTATTGATATTATTCCGCACTTGATTTCTAATTTTAATTCTTTTAGACTTCTCTCCAAAATTTCGGCTAAAATTCTGTTTTTCATGCATCCATTTATTTGTTATTTGGTTTATGACCTATAAAATTTTGATACTATTTTAGGTTTTAATGAAATCTAAAGAGTTGATTTAAATAAAAATATGAGAATATAGAAGCTCTTGGAGTATAATTGTTTTTTGAAAAACCAAAAATTGCACACGTACGCCCTAAGTTTGTTATCTATTTTAAAATTTAAGTACTATGAACTAAGGCATTATTTGATAGAGATACTAGATAATATCTCTTGATATTATCATCTCCATATTATCTAGTTTCTCTATCATTATTGTTGATTTGAACTTGTTATCTCCTCAAATATGGAGAAGATAATATCAAGAGATAATATATCTAGTTTCTCTATCATTATTGTTGATTTGAACTTTGATGATACGCTACTGTTGGCAGTGCTCTACAAACTGAGGCATGGAGAAAAACTGCGCTTGTCAAACTTGCTGTGAGTTTATTCACCCTGCACTTCATGTGTCCAACATTAAGAACCTCCTCTCTTAAATACACAACAGCGTTTCCATTCACCTACAACTCCCACTCCTCAAAATCGTTTACTTCCAAAAAATCCAAGAATCCTCAAAAACATTTGTAAAACCCAGCAATTCAAGAAAGTGAAGAAACCCCTAAACCCAGAATCCTAGATATCTCTCTCTCTTCTAGTTCTTCCCCAATTTCTCTTCAAAGCTTCAATGGTGATAATCCTCTGTTTTCGCCATTATTGAAATCGAGCTAAGTTTCAGAAATCAACAGCCAGTAACACCGAAATACAAATCTGCCCTCTTAAGTACTTAATTACCTACGTTCTAGCATTCAATTGAATTCTCATTTAAAGATGGCAGGAAACCCACCTCCTAATCTTCAACAGTTGGAAGAGACCATTGGGCAGAGACAGCGCCGTCTATTGGTGGCATTTGTCGCGTGGGAGAGAATGGTTGGTCAAGAAGCGAACAATCAACAGAGACGTCAGGCTACGGCAAGAATTCGAACAATGTTTTTACCGGAGATACGGAGGGCCGAAGTGCTTGACGTCGTCGATTTGGCAACGGCTCGTTGGGCAAGACGACTTGTGGATGAATATAATTGGGGCGGGAGGTTTGCTTTGCACATTCCAGATGATGTTACCTTGGAGGTTATGGGGCAAATTAACGACGCAATTGAAGGCTTGCAATTTGAACAGGCAGCAGGGTAAAGCCATAATTCATCTTTTAATTACATTCTTGATCAATTTTACACTAGATAGTAGGCCCTACGGAGTAGACTCTAATTTCTACATACAAAAATTAGTTTAATTTTTTTAGTTATTCTTTTTAGTCAGCATGAGATTTGATCCTGAGAAATGGGAATCTCTAGTTGTGGAGCTCTGCAGTGTTGATGACAAGTAATTACAAGCTGTGACTTGTATGTGTGTTTAGATACTATAATACTCATGTTGAATGAGACTTTTGTGTCGCTTGAACTATTGGTAGTTGATAATAAATTACGGTATGAACTCCAAAGTCTCAACATTATTAATTTGCCACTAATGAGATGACCCAAACTATGCATACTTTCTATAGCGTTTTTAGGGATCATGTGCTATACTTTATTTCCTATTTTATGAGTACTAGTTTATGATATCTGGGATAGGAAAAGCTGAGTGTTTGTAAACTTGGAAGGACTTTCTTATATATCTTTATACTTAAGTGATTAGGAGGAGCGAAGAATTAAGAATAACATAACCATACGTAGTATATTTTGTGTAATCATGTGGAAAGGTTTAAATGTCTCAACTGTGAATGGATTAAGCTCCCTGTTTTGCTTACTGAGCCATTAGTTGGAAGATCGAAAGGGAATTTTCATTGCACAAGGATATCCAATATAAGGATTAAAGGCTTAAAGCTAAGAGATATTTGATAATTTTTCCACCTTTGTACGTAATCATGACTAACCAATGACTATGGAAAAGTTTTCTCATATTCTATATTTCATGTCATTTTGACAAGTATGACTTAGCTAGGAGAAGATTTAAGAGCACCTTTTATTGTGGAGTGTTGAGACAATGTAACATTTTTTGAAAATAAGAAGTCTTTACTTATTATTTTAATTTAATATAATTTTCTTTATTTTCAAGAATAAATCAATTTAATCATTTCAGTTAAGAAAAAAGTGATTTAATATAATTAAACAGCATGGGTTCAACAAATTAATAAAGATCAAAGTAGTGCTCATAGTTTAGTGGGAGAGTTGCAAACTTGCAATTTTCATTCCTTCGGTATATATATGAATAATTATTTTAATATCATCCTAAGAATATATCACATGAGGATATAGTTAGACTCTATTCTTTGAGACATAATATCATGGCTTCCCTCAAAAAAAATATATAAAAAAAACAGACATAATATCATGGATATACTTTGATTAAGTTAGATTAAATTTTGATCTTACTCCATTATTATTATTAGGGAATCAATTCAATTCACTATGAATTCAAAATTTTCTATTCAAGTCACTTAAGTGAAAAATTATACGAAATTATACAGAGTAGTTAATTTCAAATTATTCTTTTGCATTCACTTTAACTTAATCAATTCGATTCGGTTTAGTTCAGATAACGTACTGGTTTAATTCGCAATGACGGAGCTAGGAATTTATGGGTGAGGGGGGCAAAACTTAATATAGATGGGTGAAAATGATAATAAAGGAGGGGAAAAACCAACAAAAATTGGTTGTATAAGGTTTTGAACCCACAAGAACTCATGTTGCATATCTCTCTCAAAGTACGTATCGTATATGCATACAGTCCAATGACTATAATACGGTAGGAAAATTATATACACAGTGCTTAGGACTACATATAAAATGCTAAGAGTAGAAAAATAAATGAATATAACATTCATGAAATCGATCTATTATAATAAATTTACATTACATGGTTTTAAACTTTCAATGAATACATTACGGGGAAATAGACAATAATCAGATGGAGAAATTACTTGGTAGTTTACAAGAAGTCATGTGCATTTTATTATTGTAGTGCTTTGACAATCAATCAAAGTGCCACGTAAGATTAATACTTTTAAAACGCTATAATAGGATTATGCCACATAATATTAATTTTAGAGCGTCACATAGGAAAATGTTATATTTTAGCCAATGAAAAAAAAAGAATTGCAATTTATTTTAGATGAAAAATTTTACATTAATTATAAAAATAAAGTTAGCGTGTTTTTTGTGTGGCTGGCCATATCGTAAATTCAAGTAGTAAGCAAGCAAATATCACACAGTTTATTAGATAAATATGTATTTAGTAAAATATTTTATTTGAAAAAATACAAACAAACCGTACATCGTACGGGCTTCATCTAACCTAATATATATATTGTTTGTATTGTGTTTCACATAAATTATTTGATTTAATTTTTGTTTGCAACAAAATTCTTTGTCCCAATTTTTATGTACACTTAATTAATGTCACTTTTTTTGATCGATAGTTTGGTACCTTTCATTATACTTTTAAACCTCTCAATAAGTGGTACGGTTTTAATATTAGTATGTACCAATATAATAAAAAATACGTACTCCACAAAATTAGTACATACAACATTAGATCAAATTGTTGGAATCAATTTGTTTTGAGCTTACGTTAGGAATTTCCCTAATTAGGAGGGCTTTTTAATGTTAATTTCCTTACCTTAAAAAAAATAAAAATAATAATAATAATAATAAAATTGTTTAGAGCTAGATTGTCACGTACGTATATTGAACAACCCAGGCCAATGCAAAATGAGTATTGTTATTTTATTTTAACTACTAGATCTAAGGGTGAATCCACTTATTTTTCACGGCCATACGTGGAGGATCGAGTTAACATCAAGGCATACACTCTTTGTATAATCCCATCAAAAATTATGTGCTTCTCAAGCTAGCTATTATTTAGATTGAGGGTATGGCATGCTAAACTTCTATTCTTGATTAGTAATGAATGGCCTTGAGAAAATATGGTACAAGGTCCGATGGATCGAGGTTTAAGGCATGTATTTGCAGATCATCAATTAGGTGGCATGAGAATTTGAGATACTGTTGTATCTTCAATTATTCATAGATTTTAGTGTCATAGATTTCATCATTATATGTCAAATAATAATGGAGAATAATTGCTTGACTGTATTCTTGGCTCTTGGCCGAAATATATATTGGTATACAAGATAAATATGAAAAGAATATTAGCTATGATAACAACTTAACATAACTCTATCTTTTGCCAACTAAGTATCCTAATCAAATCTTCATCATATATCGTAACACCCCCCTCAAGTTGGAGCATGGTGGGGATCTAAAATGCCCAACTTGGACAATAGAAAATCAAACTGTTGTTTACCAAGTGCCTTCGTAAAAATATCCTCTAACTGAGAATTTGTAGACACATACGATGGAGTAATAATACCATCTGTAATGACATTTCGTACAAAATGACAATCAACTTCGATGTGCTTGGTTCTTTCATGAAAAACCGGAATTTTAGCAATGTGTAGAGCCGATTGACTATCACAAAACAATGGAATAGCCTTGGGATGATGGACTCCCAAGCTCAATAACAAACCTTTAAACCATTTTAGTTCACAAGTTACTGCTTCCATAGAACGGTATTCTGCCTATGCTGACGACTTAGAAACCGTATGCTGCTTCTTTGTCTTCCATGAGACTGGTGATTGGCCTAAGAACACTAACCAACCTGTCAAAGATTGTCGAGTGATTGAACAAGCGACCTAATATGAGTCACACCACCCCTGTAGTGTCAATTCACTGTCAGCCTGAAGCAAAATCCCTTGCCCGGGTGTACCCTTCAAGTATTGAACCACACGTAAGGCAGCGTCCCAATGCTCTGTTCGTGGACTCTGCATAAACTAAGATAGAATGTGCACGGAATAGGCTAGATCCGGTCGTGTCACCTCAAGATAAACCAATCGTCCGATAAGTCGACGATATGCCTCCGAATCAGCAAGTAACTCACCATTCGCATGTCCCAATCTGTGATTTTGTTCTATCGGAAAGTCACTAGGCTTTGCACCCGTCAAGCCTACTTCAGAAATAATGTCTAGCATATATTTACGTTGACACAGAAATAAACCTGTCGCACTTCGTGCCACCTCAATGCCAAGAAAATATTTCAAGGGCCCTAAATCTTTCATTTTAAAACAATCACCCAAATAAGCTTTAAAAGCCACTAACGCGGCGGAATCATTGCCAAAAATAATCAAATCGTCAACATAGACTAACACATTAATCTGAACATGCCCCTTAGTGAATGTAAAAAAAGAATAATCAGAGTCGGATTCACTACTAGATAACAGGCTATTTTCGACGGACGCGTAATTTTGTCGGAAATATTAAAATTTCTGACGAATTCAACATCTCCATCGGAAGTTCGTCGGAAATTTCCGATATATGTACTTTCCGACGGAATTTCCGTCGGAATATATTTATGAAAAAAAAACCCTCTTTTAAAATAATAAAACCCTAATGCATCCCCCACCCTCTTTCTCGGTTTCTCTTTCCGCCTCCTCCTTCTCTCTCTCCTCTCTCCTGTTCTATTTCAATTCCTCTTCGATCTTCTCTTTCTCTTTCCTCTTCCTATTTTTTATTCTTCTTTCCCCTCCGATCTCAAACCACCACCACCGCATCTTTCTTTTTTCCCCTCCTATCTAAAATCACCACTGCCCACAACATCGGCGCAACAACAACACCAACAATATCGACGCAACAACAACACAGCCGCAACAACAACACAACCGCAACAACAACACACAACAACAACAATGGCTCAACAACATCCAGATCTAGTTTTATTTTTATTTTTTTTTAATTTTGATAATAGTTAATTTTTGATGTCATTGTAATATTAGTTAATAAATTTTGTTAAATATTTGTATATTTATTTATTTCTTTAAATTGTTTTGGGTAATTTTCGTTGTTTTGTTTTGGTAATTTTTAATTTTTCTGGCTAATTATAGTTGCTAATTTTTTCTGGTAACTTTCGTGCTTGTTTTGGTAAATTTCATTATTTTTGGTTAAATTTTGGTGGTGGTGGTTTCGGTTTGGTGTGGGTGGGGTTTGGTTGGGGTGGTTTCAGTTCGGTTGTGGGTTGTGGGTTAGGGTTATCGGTGGTGGTGGGTTGTGGGTTCGTTATGGGTTTGGGATTTCGGTTGTGGTGGGGTAGGGTGGTTTTCACTACAAGAAAAAGGCCAGATTCCGACGAACATCTTCCGACGGAAACAAAATTCCGTCGGAAATTTCCGACGGATTTCCTACGAAATAAACATCCGTCGGAATATATGGACATTCCGACGGAATATTCCGTCAGAAAATTTATATTCTGACGGAAATAAAATCCATCGGAAGGTTCCGACGGAATATTCCGTCGAAATATTAAATTTCCGACAGAAATATTATCCGTCGGAAAATAATTAAATAATAAAAAAAAACAGCGCCCTTTAATATTGTAAAAAACCCTAAAAAACCTATTCTCTCTCCTCTCCTCTCCCCGCCTCCCTTCTTTTTCTCTCTCCTCTCTTCTTTCCTCTTCCCCTCTTTCTCCTTCCTTTCCAGCCTTCTCCTTGTTCTCCTTCCTCGGCGCAACTCCTCCTCCTCCTATTCCCCTCTTTTTCCTTCCTCTCCTCTTCGCTGTTTCTCTTTCCTCTTCCCTTCTTTCTTTTCTTTTCCGTTTCGTTTTCGTTTCAACAACAACAACTTCTAAATCGATCTCTTCTACAACAACAACAACAACAACCAATGGCCGGCCACACGTCACCGTCAATCAACATCGCCGGCAGCTGCATGTACTAGCCAAAACAACTTAGGTTTGAGTGTAGATCTAAGGTTTTTGTAGATCTTTGAATTTTGTATGTAATTGTAATTGTAGTGTTTGGTGGTGGATCTGGGTTGGTGGGGGTTTTGGTGGTAGTGGGGTGAATTTAGGTGGTGGTGGGGGTGAATTGCGGTGGTGGTGGGGTGATTTTTAATGGTGGCTTAGGAGGTTCGGTCTAGGGGTGGGTCTGATTTTTTTTATTGACTTTTTCGACGGAATAGTTTTCCGTCGGAAATTTCCGACAGACTTTTCCGGGCCGAAAAATCTCTTCCGACGGATTTTAGGGTGTTTTCAACGGAAAAATTCCGTCGAAAATCGCTCGTTTTCTAGTAGTGATTGAAGAAACTCGTGCCCTTTCAGAGCTGTAACAAGCTTTGCAAACCAAGAACGTGGAGCTTGCTTCAAACCATATAACGACTTCCGCAATCGGCACACCAATTTCGTCTTAGAGCTCTCGAACCCCGGGGGCAATTTCATGTTCACCTCTTCTTCAAGATCACCATGTAAAAATGCGCTATGCACATCCATCTGATGCTGTTCCCAATTTTTCGAGGCTGCTATTGCTAAGAAGGCTCGGATAGTTGTCATCTTTGCTACTGGAGCAAAAGTCTCATTGTAGTCAATGCCCTCCGTTTCTTGGATTTCTTATTGCATTGATTTCCTCCACCCTTCATGCCTCATAGCCTCCTTGAAAGATTTCGTATCATGACCCAAAATTATAGCTGCCAAGAATGTACGATAATTGACAGAAAAATTATCACAATTAATATAGTGTGCTATAGGATACGGGATACCTAATTTTTGCTGTGGAATCGGTGTTGGCGAAGATGGACTTTTTGCAATAACCATATGAGTCACATAATCTCGCAAAAGAACCAAGGGTGTTTTTACTCGAAAACCCCTTCCCAAATCAGGCTGACTAGAACCAGGGGGCTCGGTTGAATGTGTCTCGGGCTGGCTCTGCTGACTGCTGTGCAGCTCGTTGTTGTGCGGCACTTGCTGCTGGGAAGGTACGAGCTATTGTAGCTGCCCATGCTGCTGTGATCCAGCGGACGCTGGTCGGCCAGTGGGTTGGGCAATAGCAATGCCCTGCTGGTCGGCCAGGCATCCACCGCCCTATGGATTTTGCTGAGTGTCCGTGCCATCACGTATAGCCCCGAGACTGACATCATATTCATAATCTTCATCAATCACAACATCATCATACTTGGGAACAACTCTTTCCGACTTAATGTTTACCGTGCTAGAATCAATGAATGGGAACACATTCTCAAATAATTTCACATCCCGTGACACAAAAAATTCTCGCTTGCAAGATCATACAAAGTCCATCCCTTTTTTCCAAATGGATACCCCAAGAAGACACATTTCCTACTCCGACTCTCAAATTATCACCTTTCGTTTTTTGATTGTGGGAAAAGCATAGACAACCAAAGGTGCGAAAAGCATTATAAAACGGGGAATAACCAAACAGCTGCTCAAAGGGTGTTTTATTGTTTAACAAGGGAGATGGGGTTCGGTTAATTAAATGTGCGGCTGCAAGAACACACTCCCCCCAAAAATAAATTGGTAAGTGAGCTTGAAATCTCAAGGCACGGGCTACATTCAAGATGTGTTTGTGTTTTCGCTCAACTCTACCATTTTGTTGTGGTGTCCCATCACATGATGTATAAAATAATATGCCGGTAGCAGAAAAAATAATCACGCAAACAATTAATTTAAATTCCGTACCATTATCACTTTGAACAATTTTTATTGTTAGTGAAAATTAACGATCAACCATAGCAATAAAAGTCATAAAAATACGGATATTTTCTGTTTTATCATCCAACAAATATACCCACACCGCACGGGAAAAATCATCAACTATGGTTAAAAATAACGAGCTCCACAAGACGAAGCATGTCTATAAGAACCCCACAAATCACAATGTATTTTCTCAAAAACACAACTTGCTCTACTATCACTAGAAGAAATTTGTCCCTAGGATGTTTTGCCCGGAAACAAACTTCACAATTTTTATTTAAACTACCCTTAAAATCAACTACGGGAGGAAGTAACTTCGTTACATTCTCTGAAGGGTGCCCCATCTATCTGTTTGTGCCATAGCTCCAAAGATGAAATTGCGCCATTCACCGAGACATGTTGCACCGAGTCTGCTTCTTCGAAGTAGTAAAGTCCATCTTGCCTAACTCCCGTTCCAATCAGCGTCCTCGTTTGGTCTTGTATAACACACAAAGAAGAATTAAATTTGACTATACAATTTAAATCCTCAATTAATTGTGAAACTTAAAGCAAGTTGCAACTCAATTGCGGAACATATAACACATGTTTTAATGTGACTAGTTGTGGCATCGCGTGCGTTGAGCGCGCTACCCCAATTTATCGTTATTTTTTTTATCACAATCAATAATAAAATTGATTTAATTTAAGTATCTTGATTATAATTAGATAGGTTCAAGACTAATTTGTATTCTATGTTTTTTTTATTGGTAAGGAGAAGGGCTATACCGGGCCGGAACCTCTCACAGGTCCTCCCGACCCAAGTTAGCGGGCTAGGCACTTTGAATGGGGGGGGGAGGTCGGAATGGTAAGGGAGTCCCTACCCGAAAGTGCCTCTAGTGGGGTCTTCGCAACATATGTATGTGACACATTACTTTTGTATGAATGTGTATATTACATCATTTTTTCAATTTACATGTACGAAGTATATCACTAATTAATCGAGTTGAAAAGCAAAAAAATCTTTGGTCATAAACGCAATAAGCTCCCATTTTTTAAAGTAATTTACATTTCAAAGTAATTTATTTGATGTCTAGAGATTATTTAAGATAAAATATAAAATGTAGATGAATTAGCTTAAGAAAATGTAATTAATTAAAGTGGTCCATCAATTTATTAGTGCTCTTAAGTATTCCTTCTGGTGATCTTTCTTAAGTGGTCCCCCTTTCTCTCTTCTAAGCTAATTGTCTTGATTTTTTATGTGATCTTTCTTAATTGGTCTTTCATCTCTCCAAAGCCAATTGACCCTATTTTCGTAAGCTATATATTTTACTTAAGTGACCGTCCTCTCTTTTTCTTTCTTAAGATAAATTAATTGTCATGATTTTCTTAAATGATCTTTCTTGTGTGGTCTCTTTTTCTCTCTCGTGTTTTTATAAACTAATTGTGTTTTCCTAAGCTAATACCCTAAATTTCTTAGGTGATATTTCTTAATTGGTCTCTCTCAGTCATTTTTTCTTTCTCTCCCTATCCTAAGCTAATTGCCCTGATTTTCTTTCGTGATCTTTGTTTTCTTTAGAGATATTTCTTCTTGAGTGATCTTTCTTTTTCTTGAGTGATTTTTCTTCTTAAGTGATCTTTTTTTAAGTGGTCTCTCTCTCTTTCTAACGTTTTAGTAACTCTTTTTCCTAAACTAATTTCTTTGATTTTCTTAAGTGGCCTATCTTACTTAAATGATCTTTCTTAAGTGGTCTCTCTCAAATCTCTCTCTCTCTCTCTCTCTCTCTAAAGTGATTAATCTTTCTTAAGAAATTAGCTTAAGAAAATGTATAGCTTAAGTGGTCCATCATTTATGTAAGCCTTTTTCTGAGCTAATTGCGCTTTCCTAAACTAATTGCTCTGTTTTTCTTAAGTGTTCTCTCTCTCTCTCTCTCTCTCTCTCTCTCTCTCTCTCTCTCTCTCTCTCTCTCTCTCTCTCTCTCTCTCTCTCTCTCTCTCTCTCTCTAACATTATAGTTAGTCTTTTCCTAAGCTAATTACCCTTATTTTCTTAAGTTATCTTTCTAAACTGGTCTCTCTCTTGCTCTCTCTCCTAAGCTAATTGCCCTGATTTTCTTAAGTGATCTCTCTCTCTCTCTATCTGTGGTTCCTTAAAATATTGCAAATGCATAACATGTTTATCATCCAATATAGCAGCATAATAACTACACCGTAATTCATACTTATTAACCAACAAAAATATTCAACTTATCCATTTGAGGTGACATTAATTGGATGGTGTACTAAGAAATCAGCTCTAGAAATTGATCAAAAACAATATGAAGGGTATAAAATTCTATATAGACTATTTTATACTCCATATTAGAAACCAACCTTCGAAATCTGAACCCTCTAAACAGGTTATGCAATAGATCGTACAGTATGAATTTTGATTGTCATAATCTAAATTATAGTCCTAAAATAAATAATTACACATCAAACAAATCCATCCCTTTAAATTTTGTCTTTACAATATCACCTTAATAAAGGCGATGTATACAAATCTAGACAAATTATAATACTATTAGCACCAAAATAGGTTACTCAATATGAAAAACTAAACTATATAAATAATACAGTACCTGACCATAGCTTATGACTTTATGTGTAAATATACGTACCCCTAAAATTATTACTTATAGAGTTACCTCACCCTTAATTAAATTATTCATTCTTAAATGGTTTGCTCATTCCTAAATAGTTTGTTCGCCAGTCACTCCTAAATATGATGCGTAATATAAATTGCTCACCCCTAAAGACGCGTGTGTTCCTTATTAATGTAAGTGTGATCCTTGTGAACCGGCTTTGCTGATGTTTCAGAATTTTTTTTACTATTAAAATTTGAAAAATATCAATTCAAAGCTAAGGAGCACTTTTGTTGTTTAGTTCACCTTATTTTTACTTATTTCAGAAAAAATAAGTTCAGATCAGATTAGATCAGAAAAAATAAGTTCAGATCAGATCAGATCAGATCTAAAAAAATAAGTTCAGATCAGGAAAAATAAGTTCAGATCAGATCAAGAAAAAATAAGTTTAGATCAGATCAGATCAGATCAGAAAAAATAAGTTCAGATCAGGAAAAATAAGTTCAGATCAGATCAGGAAAAATAAGTTCAGATCAGATCAGATCAGAAAAAATAAGTTCAGATCAAATTATTATTATTATTATTATTATTATTATTATTATTATTATTATTATTATTATTATTATTATTATTATTATTGATTTATGATGTATCGGATTTGATTTTATCGTTTGTTTGAACTAGCAACATTGTCTATGCTATTAAATAGCACAAACAATAAACGATAATAATTAAAATTTCATTATAAGCTCCAAATCATAAACGTTTACAAATATAATTTTCATTACAAGACGTTCCAAATTTCCTTCGCTATATTAAGTTGTACTTCTTTCATTACAGCTTTACGATTCTCGTTAAACAAATCATAATCTGCTCTTGGTTCGATTTCTATACCACTATCAATGGGTATATCCAACTCATGTAATCGAATAAAATTGTGAAGTGTGAATGTAGCAACCATAATAGCCAATTGATGTTTAGTGTCCATTTGTGGCATCATTGTCAATATTTTCCATCGACCTTTTAATTGTCCAAAACATCTCTCGATCGTTGTTCGAAGTGAAGAGTGAAGATAATTAAAAAGTTCAAGCATGCCTTGTGGTGGTGGACCATTTCGAAATTCAGGCAAATGGGTTCTAATATCTTTTTCTTTTATTGGACTCAAATATCCAACGGTATTCGGATATCCAGAATCTACTAGATAATATTTTCCTGTTACAAAATAAAGTTATACAACATATTAGTATAGTGTCATGTATGGAGTAAAAACATACACTATTTTAAATTATACCTGGAGGTGGATGGGGAAATCGAAATTCTGGTACAGTTAAGCAATGGTTCCATTCAGTAATATCATGAGCACTACCTTCAAATCCAACGTTGATAAACGTGAAAAGCCTATCAAAGGAACAGGCAGCCAAAACATTCATGTTTTTTTTCCTTTACGCCCTCGATGTGCCACACCATCATCATCGCTTACAACTGCATTTATATGAGTCCCATCCAATGCTCCAACACAATCCTAATAGTTCATTAACATTTAGGATAC
This sequence comes from Chenopodium quinoa, assembly GCF_001683475.1. Classification (NCBI taxonomy): domain Eukaryota; kingdom Viridiplantae; phylum Streptophyta; class Magnoliopsida; order Caryophyllales; family Amaranthaceae; genus Chenopodium; species Chenopodium quinoa. Next base: position 1,409,467 of record NW_018744240.1, read on the forward strand.
ATTTTATAAGTGATTATATATTGCATATGCATAAAATAATATAATGACAATGCAAGATAATAATAATGTTTCTTAATACCTTGAAATATGGCCAATATTTTGTGCTGTCACCTATTTTTTTGGCACCACGGTCAAACTTTGGTATGGTCTTATGATCTCGGTAGACAAATGAACCATTGCTTCCAGTACTTGTTTAAAGTACAACCCAATTGTTGCAATAGAGTGCTGAAATCGACCGGCAGCATCACGATAAGAACTGCCTTTAGCCATGATATATAAAAATATTCCTAATTGCTCAGCCACAGATATGTAACGACCATCCGATAATAAATTTTTATTTTTCATGCATGTAACAAGATCCACAAATATATTTCTATCTAATCTCAATTTTTCTTTGCATAAATCAGGATGGGCATGTAGTAGTCTGTTTATGTATTCGCTACCAGATTCTCCACCTAACCTTAGAGGCAATCTCTCAATTGGTGTAAGAAGTCTCTTTAGCTCTTCCAATGCGATAATTGTCAAGCACATTGGAAGTGTGTTATCCATTCTACAACATAAACCAACAAAATACCAACATTATTCAATTTGTAAAATAAAATCAACAATGACTTTTAAAATAAAGGCTAAAGCTTCTTAATTAGATCACCTGAAAAGCAATAGCATCATATGAAGCTACTTAAACCTAAAGGTCAGAAAAAATAGTAGCTTCATATGTGGAACCTTAATTAAAACTAGAACAACATCAAATAACTAACAAAGAACATATGAAAGTGCAAAACAAGTCATAGGAAAACATAAGACAAAGTTAACTTCAAATACTCATCACCCCAAAAAACCTAATTAAGGACCACCCAATGTTGGATCTTGAAATGCTGTCTTCAAATACATTATCTTCTGATCATCACTTCAGAGACCTAAGAAGAAATCTGCATTATCGCCATGATGAAGAAAATTCATACATTGGTAAATAAATCCTTCTCCTTGTTGAACAATAGCCTCAATATTGTATAGAGCGTCTGAAACATCTTTATACTTATTACCACTCCCTTGCTTACAATTAGTTTCAATAGACATTTTCAACAACTCTATACAAGATTCAATGTTACTACTCTTGTTTTTTTTAAGTTTACTAGTACACCCATCACTCTTATGTTTCCCCAACGAGGTACTTTTAGGAGGTGAAATGCTCTGTTCATCATCCGAATTATTTATTCCCCTACTTATTTCCATATCTCCTATATTTTCATCACTGTCCCCAGACCTTTCCTCATTTTCTTTACCAATCTGTTCCCCACCTAATCCTGGAGAAAAACTCCATTTGCTAGTAGAAAAAGACCCTGAAAAAAGTGTCCGTAACTTCTCAAGATGAGGCAATGGTCTCCTTAGGAATCTCGCTGGCATACCTTTATGTTTCTGCATAAATGCACAAAATTTCGATTAAATAAATTTTAAAATAAATTAGCATTATAGAGGTCATAATGCAACAAAATGGATAAATAAAATGTCGTACCTTCACAAATATATTCCACCTATCATCTTGTTCAACTACAGGACAACCAGTAATAGGATCAAATGTAAGACCGGTCCAATTGAGTTCCATTTCATTCCAAATTTTGAACCTCTTCCTTAAATCATCCCAATGATTTCTTGCTTGTTTAATATTGAAATTCTTCCCACTTTTAACGTTCAAAGTACTCACTATTCTATCCCAATTAACCTTTGATAGTCCACCCGCTTTCATCTCCAAGCATATGTCCAAAAAAAATTCTGTGCTGTCATCAGACCATGCTACCCTACCAGCCATTACACTATGATCAAGAGCACTTTAAAATTATTAGTTTCATGCATGAAAGATATAAATAATCAAAATAAGTACATAAATATATACGCTACGTTTCTTATGTATATAGTATTTATCCTCAAATCAACGCAACCAAACTCCACCATTTAAATTATTTTCCTTATTTACTTTTATAAAAGACATGCAACCCCGATATCCTCCTTTTTCCTTGGTGTGTGTGTGAGGCCGTGTGGGGAGAGGAAGGGGGTTTGTAAATCACTAATGTCTACATACTAGCGGTAGCTTGAATTTGGCTAAAGTAGTGGTAATAATTGAATCTCAAATAGATAAGTTCTTTACTTAATGCTATTATAAGTGGACAAGCTCTTTACTAATTCATCTCTTCTTTTACTGTATTAACACTATACGTATTACCAAAATAAAGTATTATCAATCATTATAGCAATGGTCACCCAAAAAAAAAAAAAAAAAAAGACACTATACGTATTACCAAAATAATTAAAGTGTTATCAAAATAATTATAGCATGGACCATTTATAACAAGTATAGTAAAAGATTTCCAATATTAGATTAATTCTATTCTTTTCCTCCTTTGCCAGTTTTCCCCATGAGCACCCCCTTCACCGCCACCGGCCCCACCCCCATAACCACCAGCATAATACATGACCCAACTCTAAACAATTAAACCCATAAAGTAAACAATTCACAAATCACAAGTATTGTAAAAGTTAAATAACAAGGTGACAATCGATAGATAATTTTCAAAAAAAAAATGATATATCATCTTATCACCTACTATACAATCATCAATTTGACTAATAATTTGACTACACAACATAATAATTAAAAATTAAATAATTCCTCCTTAGATAAAAATTCAATTGAAACAATAATATACTCCGTAACTAGTAAATTACCCGATGAAGTGATGATTGTAGACGAAATTATGAAAATATAATAAAATAAAATAAAAACAATAAAGAGTTAAGGTATTTACCTATCAACAAGATTGTATACGAGCAAGCTACTACAATGACCAACAGAAGGACAAAATTTTGGAGAGATTGATGTGTTGTAGGTAAGAAATATTGCAATACGAAAAAATATATATACACAAAAAAACCGTAGTACCAAACTACCAACACTCCCAATTAATATTTTTGTCAGTCAACTATGCAGATTTCTATGATAAAGTCATAAAACAATACTTTTTCAGAAATAAAACAATACTTGATATGTAAAGAAAAAATAGCCAACCATGCACCATGCAAATACATGTCTGGTATTCATTTCCTAGGATATAGTCAATGCGCCATTAATTGTCGGTTATCAGATTAGATTAATTATTATAAAATGAGATAATTAGAGAAAACCCAGTTCAGATTTCTAGAATTGACAGGCAGTAAAAATACAGTATCGAGAAAACCCATTTCAGATTACAGAATAATTAATTTAAAATAAATAAATTAAACAAAAGAAAAATGTGAGTTCAGATAAAAATCAAAATCTTAGGATAATAAAATTAACACATCTGAAAAACTGATGTTGGTGGATAGATCGTGGAAGCTTTAAAAGAGGAAGATTCAAATTGAGAAATTACATACCGTACAGTTGGTCTTCAAGAAGAACATCATCGTCCTTTTCATTGTCGTCTCTTTCAATTTATCTCATTAAAATGTTGTTTGCCTCTCAATGTAGCTCAAACATTCAGTAGAACACTGAAAAACGGCCTGAACAAATTACCGGCGCACGGGATTTCATAATAACAGGTAGATCCGGTTGACGATTTTGGGTAAGGATTGATTTTTTTTTTCACTTTGAAAACCGTCATTCTGGAAATGGGAATGGTATTAAAGAACATGAAGATGGTAAGAACATGGGGAATATCGCCACTTTTGGTATTTATTTTTCTGTTCTTTACTTTTTTTAATTTTTTTAATTTTTTAAGGGATAATCTTTTAAGGGATAATTTTTAAAGGGAACATGTAGTTTTGAGAATATAAAGTTGTAGTTATATTGTGTTGATTGATTTAAGTTATGATTATAAATAAAATGTGGGCTCATTATGTTATAGTAATATGGATAAAATAGTCATTGTACATGGAAAAAATTGTCAAAAAAGGAAAATTTTATTTTTTTGGCACTTTTAATTTACTTACGGAGTATAATTCGTGCGTGACCCAAATCATGTCTTCCAAGCTTCAATAGAGGAGCCTAACGCTAACATGGGTCGGAAGAACCTATGAGAGGTTCCGACTCGGTAGAGTCTTTTTCTTTATATAAAAAAAAGGTTCAATAGAGGAACAAATGAATAAAAAAACACTTAAACACACGAAACAAGTTAAATATAAAAGCTTAAATAAAAAAAGGAAAATGAAATCTAATAATCCCACCTTTGATCCATCTTCCAGAAACAATCTCACCTTTTGAAATTTTAGAAACAATTCCATTAACAATAATGATATTATTATTATTTTTAATAATAATATAATATAATATAGTATAATAATATAATAATAATAAGAATAATAATATAATATAATAGTAATATAATAATAATAATAATATAATATAATATAATATAAATAATATAATATAATAATTATAATAGTAGTAGTAATAATAATAATAATAATAATAATAATAATAATTAAACATTAATATTAATTGACATTAAAAGTAGAATATTGAAATAATTAAAATAAAGTCAAATCAGAAAAAATAAGTTCAGATTAGATTAGATCAGAAAAAATAAGATCAGATCAGAAAAAATAAGTTCAGATCAGATCAGATCAGAAAAAATAAGTTCAGATCAGATCAGATTAGGAAAAATAAGTTCAGATCAGATCAGATCAGCTAAAATCAGGTGAACTAAACAGCCTCTAAGGGTTTTTAATTTGTCCAAACTACGCATATATATATATATATATATATATCAATTATATATCGATCAGGTCATGCTCCTCATTGTATTATTGCTACTATTTGCAGTTATTAAATTATTTTATTATAATTGCTATTAATTGGCAAACTAATTAATAATCAAACATCTATTTTATTGATTGGTAAACTCCCGTAACAATAATAATAGTAACAATTAGCTCAAACTCTCTTTTATTTATGTGGATCTGAAGTTGCCGCATTGGTAGACATGTATGTTAAGTGTTGATTATCCAAAAACACAAGGTGAAATGAAAAGTTGGAGTAACATAGATCGTGTGATGGCCAATGCTAAATTTACATCACACAATGAGAGAGACTGCTACCTTTCACTATATTATTATCACAATGGAAATATCAATTACAGGTCTAAATTAATTCATTTGATTCAAGACTAATAAGTTCACATAAAATGCTTAAGTTAGAAAAAACTACTCTTTAATCTTCCTAAGAATTCCTAACAGCTATATGTCACTACAAAACTTCGCAGTTTCCATAAAATGCTCATCACTGCCAAGTCGGGCTCATGTTGTTATGTCAAAGTCAGTGGAGCTGCTGGATTATTAACCTTGTTTCGTTCTCCTTAGATATTTCCACCTCAGAGGCTCAGATGTAAAAAATTCAATGCCTCAGATGCATACAAAACTATTTCTAACAAAAAAAAACGGCTAGGACATATTCTTGTGATATAGCTGCTTTGTCCATCATAAGAAGTAGTACTGAGCAAGAACTACAAAAAAAAAAAAAAAAAAATCAGCAAACCTGAAAAAAGAAAAATATAAGAATACTTGGTATTACAACATCAAATTATAAGAGAAAGACCCGCAACAACTAATCACAACTATGCCAGATAAAATGATAAATAACAGTTAAAAAAACTCCGGTTATCCCTCTCAGATATTAAAGAGGAATATTTAAAAATTACAGGTTAACAAGTTACTGATCTTTTATCTTGTTCATCGTAAACTTTAGCTCAGCATGTATACAAAAATTAACTATATTTTCACCAATTCCTATCTATCGCCAAAACAATTCATATTGCATAAGTTGTCAATAAAGTCTATTGGTCCAAATGCAAATGTTCAGCACCTAATATCCCCAATCTCAAAAAGGATTAATATGCACATTATAAATAAGCATCATACCCCACAAAAATCCCCAACTCCAACTATGCAAACTGCTTTTCTAATTTCTTACACAAAAATCCTCCAAATGGCGATTATAGATTATGTTTAGTGTGCTAGATGTGTGTTACCTTAGTAGTGTGTGATAAGCATCATTTCCTTACTCTAACTCTTATAATAGAGCTGTAGTATAAAGACTTGGGTGGAGGTTAGCATCAACTTTGTAGTCCGTAGATCTTCTATTTTACCAAACATAGCAAGATCTTTCTGTTTTTTGGGTACATAGCAGTATCTTTACCTTCACAATTAACAATCATCAACTTACAACATAAATAGAATACAACGCATCAGAATGAAGCAATTGATTGGTGGTAAATGCATACACGAAACAACTTATTCAGTGAAATACTAAAATTCCTTAACCCCCCCTTCAATAAAGAGAAAATCAAAGAATTCCTAGAACCCAAAAAAAACTGAAAGTTATGTCCCAATTTTTACTTCTCTGAGTAAACCCCAGTAAGAGTTCTGAGACAAAAATCAAATTCATGATTAGCATACTTAAAATATAGAATTCTGAGAGAAATCAAACAATCCAGATAAAATACAAAATCATTGACATTTTCAAAGATTTAATCAAACCAACTATCTAAATAACCCCAAAAATGTGCCAAAATAAAACCCATAAATTTCTCGTTAAAACCCTATCTTAAAAAGAATAACTTCACTAATTATGACTATTAGGTAAACAATCAACCTTAGAAGGACCCTAAGTTAGCTAGATAGAAAAATAAATTAACGATGAACCCAAGATTGTGAAATTGATATTTGATGATTGATAAAAAAAAAAATTTTAAAAAAATATATATCTTACCACAGAAGCCACTTAAATGAAGGAGACCCAAATCGTCGTCTGTTTATTCAAGGGTTCCAAGAATGATGAGAGTGACACTCTAACCTTTATACAAGGAATGCAAGAAAACTCTAAGATTTATTATTGAAACTCTAACCTTTAATTTGCTCCATACCTTATTTAATAAGTTCTTCGTGTCCAAGTTGTAACTGAATAAATCTCAACTCATTTTTTGGTGTATGGGAAGTAAATGGACACATCAAGGGTGAAACTATGCAGAAGTTGGGATCAAAGACATCAATTCAATTGACAACTCAGAACAATCCAGGAAGAATTAATGCCATGTGACTATGTGAGAATCATATTGTCCTAGCTACTTTGTTCTTTCTACGGAGTATGAAATAATAAAAGAAAATATGATTATGTCATTATGATCTAGGTAAATATAAACTTGATACAAAAAAAATTGCTCAGGTATGTAAGAAATGAGAGCATTAGTAAACTTTTAATTTTTTAAAAACAAAAGTAGGACATCCAGTTACAAACAACCATATAGTACTTTGTCCGAAAGCCAACAAGCTTAATACTTTGTCTAAAGTGACAGTAGTTACAAGCCGCTGACTGAGAAATCAACCATAGCACATAAAGAATAAGAATGCCGAGCTTTAAAATTCTATGTAAAAAAGCAGAATCAATTCATTCTAAATTGGCAGTGCAGTACTGGAAATATAGCCCCAACATATACGACGAAAGTTGCACAAAGGAAAAAAATTTAATACCGTTCTGGTCATGATTTCTCCAACTCTTATATACTTGGCAGGTCTTCCCTCTGCAGCAGTGCAGCGACTTTCCTGAGATAGTCTACTCCCCACAACATCCATTTCATCCCTGAGAAGCAGTGTTTATTTTAGCATTCTTATCGAGCACATTTAGAATAAACTACTATAATCTGAATAGTGATATAACATGTAGATCTAGATCTTAGAGTTATGAAGTACTTCTTTCCGTTATTATCCCTGAAATGAGCACTTTATCTCCTGGATACAAAACCACCAAAGAGCCAATGTCGTTCCGTGCCATCTGCAGTAAGATTAATGTTAGTTCGGATACTTAAAATGAAAGTCTGCATTTTTAAGAATCTATCACATCATCAAAAAGGATACACACCTGTGTCAACGCATCTTGGACAGTTTCATTAGCGCGGAACCAGAGCCAAGAGCCAGTTCTCTCCCCTCCCGGTGAGGGAAAACGGGAAACAGGAACAGGAAAAGGTAAGGTGGAAGAGAATGGCTGAAGCTGTATGTAAGACAGGAAGCATACGTACAGAGCTTACAAACATCTGTGAACATTTTTCCCTTTTACAATTCACAGAATGGAAAACAATATTGAGCATTTTTCAATTCAATTTTAAAAGAAACAACCAAACAAAGTTTGATTAAAAATCTTGACTATGTAGCTTTCCTCAAGGGCTAGCTGCAATTATTATTTATTCATAGATTCTAGATATCCAACATATTGTTACTTTTAAAGTGGGGAAAACTTACAAATATCTGACAGGCCGAGAATTGGATGAGTCACCTTCTATATCTCTATTTAGAGCAGCTGTGAATGCCTCAACATCTACTCCAGAATGCATCGATTCATCCTAATATTCATTCATTCCCCTGAATAATAATGTCAACAATCGTTAGAAATTTACAACACAAAGTAATATACTTGGAAAACATCGGCAAGAGAGGATAGAATACCTCACCCTCTTCGAGTTGCTTCACGATAGGGGGATCCATTACACCACTAAATACTTATTCAAAACTTCTACCAACTGTTGATTAAATTACCAAGAATTAACTCGAATTGTCGAACAAAGTGTGTTAAACAACCACAAATAATTAATAAGAAATTGAAATCGGTGCATCCCAAGATTTCTCTTATAATTTCAACTTCCCCACGAAGGTGGTTACTTGGTAATCATGGCTACACAATTCACCAATTAACATCCTATTTGATTTGGAACCCGAAAATAAATATGGATATAAACTCATGATTTCTAAGATTTTTAGCAAATCACAATTCTATGTTTATTAACCTAATTCTGTTCAAATTAAATGTCCCACTCAATCATAAATACTCCCTCCGCCCGTGAATATCTGCAACAAAGGACATATTTTCGGAATCTCATGAAAAATTTTTAGGGGAGTGTTAATTGAGTTTTGGTGGATTTAATTAATGAGAGAGAAAGGTAAAAATACAAAATTACTCATATAATGATATATATAAACTAAACATTTAAGTGTTGAAAAATAAGAATATATTTGGTATTTGTAGTGTGAACACAAATATTTGTAGTGGGTTTTAGGTAGTGGGTAATAGGTGGTGGAGGGGATCACTAACCAAAAAGTGGGTAATAGTGGGTAATTAATAGTTAAATATTAACCAAAAAGGAAATAAAAAAATTTGTTGCAGATAATAAAAGCATCCGTTTTTGGCAAATGTTGCAGATATTCACCGGCGGAGGGAGTAACAAAAAAATCGCCAATTACAATTAGTGGCATAGTTTAGAACAACCAAATCGGATAAAATTATTGAGCAATCAAAAGAAAATAAGAGAACGATGATATAAACTCAACAACAAATAAGAACAAAAAGCATAATTAGTAAATGATCGGAGTAGCTCAACCAAAACTAAGAACAAAAATCAGAATTTGATAGAGTTTATGAAATCAGAATTTCCATTGCTATAAAAATTCACACTTAATCAGTCTAAGAAGGGAATTGAACAACAAAGAGTGAGAAGAATTTAATGGCGAATTCATCACCAACAAAAAATCCAAAGAAACCCAAATTTAGGAGAGAGAAAATACCTGTAGCGGTTATTTTAAAAATTGATGTCGATTTGGAGGTTATTTTGTTGAGAATTTGGATTTAAAAGAGAAATAACTTCTATAATTAACGATAATTCACAAATGTTTGACTAACTGACAATTAATTAGCGAAAACCCCAAAATTGTAGAATTGACATTCGATGATTACATAATTAATTAATAGCATACCTCATAAACTGCTTCAATGGAAGAGAGAAAGCTAAGAAGCCACTTCAACAGAGAATTGAAGGAGTCGAGATTGAATGAATGGAAGGGTAAGGGTCGCCGGTGGAGAGTGAAGGATTAAGCATTTTTAGAGAGTGACTATTGGATATGTGGAGTGGAGGAAAAAGCGGGGAAAGTAGAAGAATGCAAACAAGAAAGCAGCAAGTAAATGTAAAATTGCACTGTTGGCAAGGGCAAAAATGTCAGAACACTATTCATTTTCAACAGTAAGGCATTACTGTTTATAAGCTACAAGCTACAGTAGATTTGTTTGCATGTTTTTAGAAAAGGGTATAGATTGAGGCCGATAATCGAATCGACCCCTCCTTTGCAAGCACAGTCCCGCCATTGGGAAGACCAACAGGCAATGAATAATATTGGTTACATCAAATAACCATATCTCGTCTCCGGTAACATGATGGGTAGCGCCGGTATCAATAATTCACTTTTTGGTATTAAACTCACCGGCCATTGTTATAGTTTATGTAAAAATAATCAAGGCTCCGATACCATGTCAAACAATAATGGAGAATAATTGCTTGATTGTATTCTTGGCTCTTGGCCGAAATATATATTGGTATACAAGATAAACTAGTACGTACCTCCGGGCGATGTCCCGGGTTCCCTCCATAATATATATGCATATGTTTTAAGATCGTTACATTAATTGGCTACCTATAGAATAATTATAAGGAATAGTTATAGTCTCAAAGGAATTTTTACTAATGTCTAAATCTATTCACTTTTGATACATTAGTTGCTTTAAATGTTCATAATCGGATGAGTAATTTAATTTTACAGTTCCATTGACATTTAATAATTTGAGTACTCCTAGACTTTATTCGAAACCCTCACTTTGAAAGTAAAAATATATTACTATCGATCATAAAGTTGTGGGTTATAATTTTTAAATTAAAGTATATCATAAATGAATTTTTTTTGAAATACTCTTAACACAAATATTATGATATAAAAATTATAAATTATTAAGATAATCATTATTGAAAATTATAAAAAAAAAAAATTAATAGGATTATAATTTTATTTGTACATATAACATATTGGTATTTTATCGAAAATAAAACTCTAAACCAGTAATTTTATCCTAAAATCTATCCAAATTTTATTGAAAATAAAACGCTAAACTAACTTTTTTATCTTACAAAATATATCTAAATCTATCCAACATTTTCATCCTACTAGTCATACTAATAATTATTGTTGTCTACGTGGCGTGACACTTGGCGAAAAGTTAAAATGTCAAGTGTCGTTGTCTCGTGGTATGACTTAAAGTTTAGCTTTATATATTAGTTATATGATGTTTCTTATTTTAAAGAACTTTTTAAAGCGAATTTGATGATAGAAATAGAATTGAGTTATAGGATATTTATCAAAAGTTATGATTAATTTTGTATATATAAATATTAGAATTATATCGATAATAAAACTCTATGCAATAATTTTATCTTAAAAAATCTATCTAAAAATTGCTTACTTAGAATCATATGTGTCACAATAATACCTATTTATCTCCTACGTAGCGCGACACTTGGCGAAAAACTGAAATACCAAGTGTCGTTGTCTCGTGGCCTGACTGCGAGACCAGTTTTATTTATTAGTGAAGTGATATAATATAATATGTAAAGAATATTAGCTATGATAACAACTTAACATAACTCTATCTTTTGCCAACTAAGTATCCTAATCAAATCAAATCATATATCATCATATATCGTAACATTATATTATTGCATAGTGCCGACAAAATACAATATAAAGTTTAGGTTGAAATGATAAATCTTTACCACCAGTCATAAGTTAAAAATTAAAAAAAATAAAAATAAATAAATCATTCAAACACAAAAAGGTAGCATTTTATACTGATGAGGATCCGGGACACTTGATGAAGTACTCTTCCCATTTTTTAATGGATTATTTTAACTAATTATATGTTTCGCATATTTTTAAAACTTTAATTTAATTAAGACTAAACCTCACTTTCAATTATACGAAGTAGCTTTCATACTTCATGATCCAATATAGGAGGACAAATTTAGGTCAGATGAGCAATTTTATGAACGTACAGAGCAATAAATGAGATACGTAGGTCAAATCAGCTATATATATTATATATCTTCAAGCTAATTGAGTCAAGCTGGACTGTACTAACTAACTATTAACCGAAAAACTTATTGTTATTTGATGAAATTGTTCAAGCATATATATTAAAGGCATTTGAAAACTTAAGCCTCAAATTTCCATGAAAGTCAAAGCTACAACTAGTAGTAGCTAAGCAGTGGAAAAGCCAAATCAATCACAATAATATTATATATGTAACTAACTCAAGTTGTTGCAAACTTAATTAATATGAAAACGATCTTAACACATAAAAACTTCGTCATTTTTCAGCCATGCATTAATATCTTGAAAGCCAGGCCAAAATCATTATCATGACAGATAATAATGTGTTGCAAACTTGCAATCACGAAAATGAAACCCCTAAAATGCTTTATATTTTTATCTAACGTAATACATATAATTAGACATTTATGGAAGTCTCAACACCTAAAGTGCATTATATTTTTTTCAACTTGGTCGACTGGCCTTTTATATATAAAAAAAATAATAATAATAAAATTAAAAAAAAAAAAAAAACCTTTTAAATGTATTACATATAAAAATATAATTAGACACTAATAGAATACATACGTACGTGCACTCCATTCTTGGAGAGCTAATTTCGAAATCTATCATTCTTCGATGAAATCAACAAAACAAAACTTCACCGTATGAAACTTGATTAGTTGTGATAAGGAAATTAACCTACAGAGTTATAGTTTCCCAAGTTTTTACCATAATTCTTATGAATTGTATAAAAGTACTAGAAAGAGATTAATAATGGGAAGTAGACAATAACGGCAATAATGTGGTATAGTAGACATCAAGGCCCGAAGTTTACATTATCTATTATACTATCCATATTCCTAGTGTCAAAATTACTTGTAATTACTAGTATTTATTTTTCTTTTCCAGCCATAAAATTTTCCATTAATTGAATTATTCCGTGTATGATTCCAATTTTTAATCTTCCTTCACTCTCCCCAAACAAGGCAAACACCACATTAGTTACATTATTGTCCCAACGTAAATTTTACTTTTAGGCGGTTTTACTGCATAAATATATAGTAGTGTAACGGAGTTGGTGTGTGGGCATGATTTTAGTAGGTTTATATAACATAAATTTAAAATCTACTGACCGGATTTATATTTATGTCAAAAAGTAGGTCTATGTAACGTAATTAGAATCTACTCCGTATTACTATAATTGTTTCTCGCTCATCATAAAGATACTTTTTTACTCCACGATTACAAATAAAAAATTAAAAATTAAAAAAAAAAAAACAAAAAAAAAAGAATTAGAGGGAGTAATAATTTACCTTTTAGCTCTTTACGTGACATAGTGACGTGCCTTTAGGGGTATGTACATCATTTCCATCAATAAAAAGTTAAAAAACCCATCAATGTTAAAGTTTAATTTCTTATTCTATTATTCATTGTATCTAGGGGTGTACACCGGTCCAAAACCGGACCGGACCTGGACCGGACCTGTTTGGACCGGGGACCTGAATTGGGTAATTATGAGGACCGGGGACCGGACCTGAATTAACAGGTCCGGTTCCGGGCCAGACCTGAAAAATCAGGTCCGGTCCGGGTTTGGACCTGAATGGACCTGTTTTGTGTCTTTTTCGTTTTTTTTTTTTAATACAAAACCTGTTGGACCTGCATATGGACCTGTTTTGTGATTTTTTGACCTGTTGCATAATTTAATAATTACATACAAACCAAAATTATCAATTACAAAACTACATAAAGTCTATAAAGTCCCGATTCTCAAACACCAAAAATACAAATGAGTCCACCGAAAATACAAATAAGTCCACGAAAACTCATAAAATTACATAAATTCTCTTAAGTCTCAACTCTCAAGTACTAGAAATACATAAATTCTCCAACGAGTTGTTTTCCCTTTGATCGCGTGATTCACACTAATGAGTCCACGAAAACAACTTCATCGTCTACATCGTTAGATTCACCACGTTGCACCTCTAAATAAAATACAATATAGAATATATTAATGATTGATAACAATGAAATAATAAATTTGGTGTAACAAAATTTCAAATACATAAAATTATTACTACCTTTCTCTATTTCCTCTAACTCTTTCAAATTTTCTTCCACATCAACAATTGGCACTTCCTTAGCTCTAAGCCAATCTTGTGTGCAAAGTAACGCTTGAACCATCTTCAATACAAAAATATTACACAAATATGTATAAACAAAGTCATATTAAGATATAAACAAACTTGATTTTATAAAATAAAAAGATAACGATGCATTACCTTAGGAGTTAAAGAACTCCGAAATGGATCTAGAGTACGACCTCCCGTACTAAAAGCAGATTCCAATGCAACGGTCGACAATGGGATGGCTAGTATGTCACGTGCCATGCGATTAAGAATCACATAACGCTGACCATTCTTACCCCACCATGTCAATGCATCTTGTTCTTCCTCCTCCGGCCCTAATTGATCATTTAAGTACCTATCCAACTCACTTATCGCATACCCACTTGTCCCCTTCAATCGTTTTGCTCTTTCTTTTAGTTTCATCACATAATCGGAACCCACTCCTTTACTATTATCAATATCCATTGACATATTATCTCCACAATCTGGAATATTAGAAGTAGCATACATTTTTCTATATTCCTCAAATAAAGAGTAAGCGAACTCCTTCACATCATTAGCAAGTTTTGTACCCTTTTCCGGTCCATGCATATCCGTTAGTGTCAATTCAACAATGACCATCTTAGAGTGAGGGTCGAGAAGAAGAGCAACATAAATGAACTTATTCATCTTATCCACATCCCCCCAATACTTATCAAACTTTTTTTTCATTGCAATGGCCATAGCTTGAAAATTCAAGTCCTCACTTTGTTCCCAATTATTCAACATATCATACATAGAAGCAATTTCTCCTAAACCTTTATTAGCTGTCACATAATGGGAACCAGAAATTCGTTTAGTTAACAGATAAAACCCCTCTAGAAACAAAACCAACCTCTCCACTTTTTCCCAATCTTCGGGTTCGGGATGCCTTTCATTGTCATTCAAATCCTCTCCATCAGGAAGAGATAACCCACTAAAAACACGTCGAAACTTCAAAGCCGTTTCCAACATTATGTATGTGGAGTTCCAACGAGTGGGGACATCAAAGGATAAAGAAGATTTTGAATCTATGTTTGCTTTTTGCACAAGATCTTTGAATCTAAGTATTCTTGCAGGGGAATTCTTAACATATTTCACAGCATTTCTAACTCTATCAATGCACACACCATGTTCTCTAATACCATCCCACACAATTAAATTAATGATATGAGCAATGCATCTAACATGAAGATTTTTTCCATCATTTATACATCCTGTTCTTCTAACCATTCTACTCAAGTGTGCACAAGCAACATCATTTGAAGAAGCATTATCAACAGTGACAGTAAAAAGTTTATCATCAATACCCTAATACTCTAAACATGCCTCAACTGCTTTTCCAATAGCCTCTCCTTTATGACTAGAAATTGGACAAAAAATTATGATCTTTTTATTCAATTTCCAGTCATTATCAATGAAATGAGCTGTAAGACACATATAATTAATTCTTTGTATTGAAGTCCAAGTGGTCACAAAAATTCTTTGACATGTCTTAAACATTTCTCTCAATTTCTCTTTTTCACTATAATACAACTTTAAACAATCACGAGCAATGGTAACACGAGATGGAATGTGAAATTGTGGACATGCAACTTGCACAAAGTGCCTAAAACCGGGTTTTTCCACATGCTTAAATGGTAACTCATCAACAATAATCATGTGAATCAATGCCTCTCTAACATCATTCAAGTTAATAATCCTACTCCCACACTTTAATTCACTACTCTCATGTTCTTGATCAAAATACAATTTAGTTTGCTTTTCTTTGCCCTTTTCTTTTTCTATATTAATAGGATTACCGAGACATGATTCTGCATGGTTTTTAACATTTTTTGAACCATTAAGATTACCATCAGCAGCAAAAGTTTTAGGACAGAACTTACATTCAGCTCGTAGTTTTCCATTCTCGACGTACTCTAAGTAATATTTCCAATACTCAGCTTTCCTCTTACTTTTTCTGTTCCATATATATTCCCGCCCCGCTTTTAGCTTCTTATCAGGAGGCAAAGTAGATTGCAATTCTTCCATATCCTTTTCAGAAAGTGGTTGTGACGTTTGTTCAGAAAAAGAAGCAGACCGTTTGGATTGAGAGCTCTCCATCTACAATATAATTATATACAATATAAGTAATTTTAAAGTAACAATTATATACACATACCATTTTATAAAAAAATTTAAGAGCAACTTACATTGCAAGAATAAGAATCTGTGGTTCCTTGACTTCCTTCACTCCCTGCAAGAATAAAAACAAAAATAAGAACCCCTGAACTACACACAGGTTAGCCAACTTATTTAATCTTAATAATCTGAGTCCATACTTTTAGCAGCCTAGCAGGAATAAACACAAATTTTAAAGTATAAGTTAGCTTAAAAAGTGTCCATATATACACATTAGAAATATCAATACCAGGTAAATAGCGTATATGATACGGAGTATGAGTTAGTTTAATAAGTGCAAGTCCATTCATTATTCATTAGAAAACCAAACAATGATTAATATAATGAATCACTAGTTCACTACTCATCCAAAAAATTTCTCAACGATCAAAATTTATTACGAAGTAGTAAGTTACTAAGTTGTGCCGCATTATGTTGGATCAATTTGCAGGTTGGTTAAAAATAAATAAATAAATAAAAAACAGCCCCATCCCTAACCCTTACCCTACCCAGATCCACCACTGCCCACACGGCCACACCCCTGCTCACCACCCCAACCCACCCCACCCCACCCCACTGCCACCCCTTAACCCTTAACCCCCACACACCAGAACCGTACCACCGTAACCCCACCATAACCCCACCCCAACCCACCCTACCACCCCAACCCATAATTCAAGTGGAGACATATATTACCTTGAATAACTTATACTTTAGGAATAAACACAAATTTTCGCACTAAATTAATCTTAATAATCATAATAAACACAAAATTTCGAACTAAATTTCGCACTTGAACCCTAAACCCTAAACTTCTTAATTCTTATGAACCCTAAACTCAAAAAAACCAAAAAAAAAAACAGAAATTCGAAAGAGATGAACTAAAAATAAGAAATTCAACATGCAAACATCAAACAATCATAAAAGCAATTGAAAATTTGAAACAAGAATAAACATATAAATTCTCACACTTAAATTTATTATTTCGAATTAAAAATACCAAAATTATAAGCAAATACTTACCAGATATTATCGGTGTGCATCGCCTGAGAGAATGAGGGAGGTGTCGGCAGTGGGCGGTGGCCGGAGCGAGTTGGGACAACCGCGTTGAGAAGTTGAGATTGAGGGAGGCTGAGAGAATCAGTTTGGGCTTAGGGAGTTAGGGTTAGAACTTAAAAATATGAAAGAGATTGAGGGAGGCTGAGAGAATCAGATATTTTCTTGTTTTTTTTTATTTATTTTTTTTTATTTATTTTTTTTAATTACGATTTTCCCGGGTTTCAGGTCCGGACTTGAAAACCCCGGGTTGGACCGGGTCCGGACCGGGACCGGGAACCTGGATTTTTAAGAACCGGGACCGGACCTGAATCAACAGGTCCGGGTCAGGTTCGGTCCGGTTCAGGTCGGTTCAGGTCCGGTTTCAGGTCCGGGCCAATTTTTGTACACCCCTAATTGTATCATTTGTATGAATAAGATGAGGGTCCACCAATATTTTAAAAATCAAAATAATCACATAAATGGTGGGTTCACACGTAGAGCAGATCGAATTCCTAATTACGTAGTAGTTGAATTCAATTTAATAGCCGCTTCACGTTATTTAAATGGTAAATTTGCTTTGGTAATACTTAGCCTTTTCTTTTTTCTATTTATAATTTTAATCTTTAACTACCTCCTCTTCATATTATTGCAACAAATGATCTGAGTTTGCATGGACTCTTAGCCAGTGTCGTGGCTAAAATTACAAATTATTTATGGGCTCTATTCAACTTTTTAAATGGGGTCTTCTACGATAAATTAAATTTCCGATTTTTATTTGATAAAAAATTCATTACATTAGAAAATTCATTATTTGAAATTATGAATTAATATGGGTAAAATAATTTTTAGAGATGAAAAATTTTGAAGATTAATTGAATAATTGAAGATAATTATAGAAAGTAAATTAGAAATGTTGAGAATAATAAGTTTTAATAGTAAAGTGAAATTAGTTTTGGAAGATATAGAGTTTTTTGGGAATTAGAATGATAGATTGGAAAAAATTTGGAAAAAAAAAAATATTTGGGAAGAGGAAAATCTGATTTTGGGTTTGGGTGGAGGATTCTAGAGCAATTTCATTCAATGGATTTGGAAGCTAACCTTACATGCTAGCTGTCCACTTTATTTTATTCCCCAAAAAATTAAAAAATTGTCAAACTTTGGCTTGAACCTAAAGTAAGATTTCTTATACAAAGCATAATTGCTCTAACCACTACTCCAACTACAATTTTATGATATTAAACCAAACTGAATTAGATATATCTAAATTTTGGGGCCCCTCAAATTTAAGGGCCCTGCTCCATCGACCACTCTGCTCCGGCCCAGAAACGCCACTGCTCTTAGCCAAAATTTATTTATTAGTATTAAATAGAGAGAAAAAGTTAGAAAAACATATGACAAGGAGAGATAAAGAGAAATGACAACTTAAATTAGAATGGAAATAAAACATTATCTGTTGAAAATAATATTTTGACAAATGTTTCAAACTAAGTAATAATATGAAACGTAGTACTACTTGGCCTCCGGTTCATGTTACTCGCAACAAAAAGGTGTTTTACGGACTCCTAGGCAAAAGATCTTAAGCATAGTTAGTGAAAAATAAGTGCATACTTATGTTTAATCCAACCCCCCCCAAAAAAAAAAAAAACAAATTCAACTAAAATTAAACTAATAACCCACCACCACTAGCACCACCCTACAGCACCGAAACCACCTACCACCACCACCGAGCAGCATCGAAACAACCCAGACTACGAAACCACCACCGCAACCATCGCACCCACCACCGCACCCACGAACCCAAGAACCCACCATCTATCGCACCCACAATTTGCAACCTACAAACCCACGATCTGCAACCCATGAAACCCACAAACCCACGATCTGCAACCCACAAACCCACTGAACTCACGAAAACCCACAGATTTGGAAAAGTAATGGGAATGGGGTTGGAGGAGGAGAGAGAAAAATAATGGGGATGAGGAAGAAGAAGAAGATATTTGATCATGAAGAAAGAGAGAGAAAAATAATGGTGATGAGGAAGAAGATGAAGGATTATGAAGGTGGCTGGGATTGGTTTTGGTGGCTGATTAGATGGAAGGGGATTGATTTTGGTGGAAATAGTTAACTTAATCAATGTTAGGGTTTAAGTTAATTAGATAAAATCAGTTTTTTAATTAGGGTGTTTATTAAAAACAGTAAGGGTATTTTGGTCAAATTCTATCCAAAAACTTAATAAATAAGGAAAGAAAAAAAAATGTTGCTAGTAATGTGAACCATCTGTTTTAGGAAATTGTTGCAAGTAACATGAACCGGAGGTAGTATTTATTTTGTATTTCTTCCGTCTCATAATATTGTACTCCGTATTTATTTAATTAATTATTACATTTTATACGGTGTTCAAGAAACGTCTTCGACCATCAATATCTTTGATTTCACAATGACATTAATTATAAAAAGTTGATATTATAAAGCCATGCATCGAAAAGTATCAAAGCACATATCACCCGACTAGTTTATTTGTTTTTTTTGTATACACTCCCTCCTCCCACATTATAGTTCTTATTTTTCTTTTTTGGAGATCCAAAAAATTGTTCCTATTTTTATTTTTGGATAGTATATAAAGATCATTATACCTTTTATTTATTTATTTATTTATTTTTAATCTTTATTCATTAAACTTCCTAAATTACCTTTTAATTTTTCACTTGTCTTGTACTTTTTCCCACTTTCTCTCTCAAACTTTGTCTATAATTGTACTTTTCACTTTTTTTAATGTAATTCATCCATTTTCTCCTTCCATTTCTTAAATATCGTGAAAAAACACAAACAAAAACTATAAATTGAGACGGATGGAGGGAGTATATTAATGAGAATTTGTGGTCAATGTATAAAATTTTAGAAATTTAAACATGAAGATAGAAACATAGATACACTACATTAAGGGATGTGAGGAGTAAAAGATAAAGTCTTCACATATATATATACGTGCTTGTGTGACATTAATGGATACAAACAAAAGGAGAATACTATAGAGAGAGAAACCGAAGATAATATTCATGGGAAATGAATCAATCAAATGATGAATTCATATCTTATAAAACAATCATGAATACAATAGTGATTTATAATATAATTATAGCAACATTTATGCAAAATTATGGGCATGCCATAGAATTTCCACAAAAAGGAAAAGTGCCAGCATTTTTAGTGTTTGGAGATTCAATTGTTGATTCAGGAAATAATAATTACATAGCTACTATTGGAAGAGCAAATTTCCCACCTTATGGGAGAGACTTTCCTGGAGGTGTAGCTACTGGAAGATTCAGTAATGGCAAAGTTCCCTCTGATTTCATTGGTAAGTTCATTAGCTTTCACTTTGATCTTGTTCTTCCTTTTCTCTTCTTGCCGGATTTGTATTTGTTCCGATGGTCTTTCTAATGAGTGTCCATGGGTAGTTATTTGATTTTTTGACTTGACTTATTCATAGCATGCATAATTCCTTAAAAATTGAATATGAGTTGGCTTATCAATTGTTTGTGCGTGCAAAAAGATTTAACTCAATTATTAAAAGCTTAACCTTATAGTTAGAGTCTTCCAATAGGTTTATGTTCAATCAATAAACACTCATCAGAAAAATCATCACGACAAATCATATTGAAAGTTACACCTTTACAATATTAATTTGTCGTGATTCAGAACAATTAATTAGGCTTATACAATGTACGACGTTATTGTACATTTAATAAGTCAATAATGTGTACCACTTGTATACAAGTTTTGACCTTTCTCAAATTTTTTATTACCCTTGTCCTTACGTTGCAAATATGGTAATATCTCGATCTAGTTGTGCATCAAGCTTAATACTCTATGTTCCTTAAGTAGGTTTATCTAGTACAAAATGAGTCGTATGTATATACAGTAATTCAACTTAATTTGTTTCTTGTAGTTGAAGAGCTTGGAATTAAAGAGTTTGTGCCTCCATATTTGGATCCAAAGGTCAATATCAGTGACCTCCTGACTGGTGTCAGCTTCGCCTTTGGTGCTGCTGGTTACGATCCTGAATCTGCAAAATCATCGGTAGGCCCGTTCCTAGCTTTTTGGTGGCCTATGGGTGGAATGAAAAATTGGGGCCCTTATTATCGAGTAAAGTAAAAAAATGAATTTTTTTATTTTTCTTTTTTTTGCTTTAAAATGATCGAATTAAAAATAAATATATATAAATAAAAAAAAAGCCATCTTACAGTAAAGAAAAAAAACAATAAACTTAAAATTAAGTATACAAATCATCATACAAAACATTGTCTACGAGCATTTCTAGATGCAAAATCACCAATAATAGTGTTGACATCAATATGCTCAAACATAATTTTCTCGATGCATAAAAATGGCAAGACCGTTTAGTCTTTCTTGTGACATTGATAATTTCAAAAATGTTTTCAATAATTTTACTTACGGCAGATGCAACGGTCCCCGGATGCCATTAAAAATCAAAGAAGAAGAAGAAGAAGAAGAAGAAGAAGAAGAAGAAGAAGAAGAAGAAGAAGAAGAAGACCATTTGCTCTAATTGAATTAGAGCTGTTTTAGGAGATTAATAAGGTTGAAAATTGCAAAATTAAATTAACAGGAAGAAGAAATCAATTATTCTGATTGAGAAGAGATTATTTTGGAAGGGAAGTTGAATAACCATAAACCATGACAATTAAGATATTTTTGGAGAATTAATTAGGAAAGAATAAAGGAATTGGAAGTTAAAATTTGGGAATATGAACATAATATGGAAAAGGATGCATGCGTACATCGTATAGTACTTTAATATTAATTAGTTAGGATATATATATATATATATATATATTTAAAAATCTGAAAGACTTTAATTAAAACTCGGGCCTCCTTCATTTGGGCCCTAGGCGACGGCACCTGATGCCCTGCCTTAAGGACGACCTTGATCATCGGCCTTTCTCTATTCACCTCATCCCCGATCTCAAAATTCACTTATCCCTGATCATCGGTCTTTCTCTATTCACCTCATCCCCGTTCTCAAAATTCACTTATCTTAGAAGCGTAACTTGCTTTGTGTGACCTGATTTTTGTTTATTATGACTCATTTGTTCATTTGTCTTTTTTACGTTTTTCAAAATAACACACATTTGATCATTAACGATTATTCCCTCCGTTTCATAACAATCAGAATGATTTTCATACATAATAATAATCATATGGAAATCTACTTAAGTCAACGGAGGGAATATATCTTAATCATATGATTTTCATACATAGTAATAATCCTTCCATCTCAAAAAATATTAAAGTATTCCATTATGAAAATCATTATGGAAATCCCAAAATGGTGCGTCTATATCCAATATATTTTTTTTTTTTTTTTTACATAATTATATACCAACTTTTTCATCTTTTCCATATGCCGCAACATTTTCCAAATTTTTTATGTCATTATTTACATTTTTTTAACTCTTTTGATAGAGTACAAAACATAATCCGGGCCTCAACCATCAGTTTAAGCTTTTGGTTGAGTTGGTCTTCTAACATAGTATCGGAGCCTGTGAAATATTAAGCGCTAGGTATGAGGAGGATCCATACTGCATCCACACTTCAAGCCCAACAGATTCTCGTCATCTCGTGTGAGGGAGCGTAATAGTGTATAAAACATAATCCGGGCCTCAACCATCAGCTTAACCTTTTGATTGAATTGGTCCTCTAACACCTTTCCATATGAAACATCTCTATTTTTATAAATATTACACACTACCTCTATTACCTTCATATCCATAAAAAAGAATATAAAAAATCAATGTATTATATTATGAAACGATAGGAGTAATTATTTACTTTGTAACATAATTTCGGATAATTTCAAATTTTAGTGGTTGGTAAGTGTCTAGTAAGTGTCTAAATGATATGACTAATTATACAAATGTTTGATCGAGTGCAGAACGTGTTGACATTAGAAGATCAATTGAATTTGTTTAAAGGGTATATAAAGAAGCTCAAGGCTGCAGTAGGAGAAAATATAACATCGACCATCATATCCCAAAGTGTATACCTAGTTTGTGCAGGAAGCAATGACATTACGAATACTTACTTCTCTGTCGTACCATTTGAAAGACTTCGTTACGATGTCTCAACATACACTAGTATGATGGTCAATTGGGCGTCCTCTTTTGTACAGGTAACTACAAGTCTCCATAAGACAAGTAATACATCAAATTAGACTTGATATTATTGTTTTTTTTTTTTTTTTTTTTACATGAGCTTATTAGACAAAAATAAAATATTACAACCGGCATAATAAGTTCGCTAAACTACTCAAAGAAAATGGACCAATCAATCAATTTATCAAAGTCTTAATACCATTAATGGAATCCGCTATATAATAAACCATGCATTGAATTTATTTTAGCATAAGATGTGGGTCCATCGATATCCTATCTTGGGAGCAAGTTGATGGAAGGAAACTCACCAGGGTGAGAAAGTGAGAGATCGTCCTTGAGGCAAGGTACGGTCCTAGAAGACAGAGTTATAGACCACTGCTCTACGAGCTCTTACTCCCATAAAATTAATTAGATTGACCCCAATTTTTGTGGCAAAATTTCTATCTATGTAACTTACACTCGTATACTTTCTTTGTTTTTCATTACACATAACAAGTCGATTTTTAAGAATTGTATAATAAAGTTAACTAGTTGCATGTATTTAGAATCGGAGGTATAGTATATATGTTCGTGTAACGTGTTATTCAATTAGTTCGTATTAAACGTCTAACAAGAAAATCAATTCAAAAGCTTGAGGTTGTGTCAACATAAATAATAATGTTAGAAACTTCCAGCAACTATACGATTTGGGGGCAAGAAGGATAGGTGTGATCAGTGCACCACCGTGCGGTTGTCTTCCATCACAAAGAACCTTGCATGGCGGTCCATTAAGATCTTGCTTTGAGGATGAAAACGAAGCTTCAATTCTATTCAACAACAAGCTCTTTTCTGAGCTAAATCATCTCAACCAAAAGCTAACTGGATCAAGATTCGTGTACCTTGACATCTACAACCCAATACTCAATCTCATAAACAACCCTTCTCAATCAGGTATATATAAAACTTTTACGAGTATTGTATAGATTTTTTTTTAACACTTTATTAAATGCATGACATATTGCCATGCATCACTTTTTATGCTAAAAATGAACATACTACCTCCGTTACATATTAATTGAAACTTTTGCCAAAACGGGGTGCTACACATTAGTTGCAACTTTCCATTTTTTTTTCTTCTTATTTTAGGAATTTTTTAAAATAAAAGTACAAAAATACCCTTACTAAAAAACTCATAAACACAATTAACTACCTAAATCAGATTTCATTAAACTCCTAATCCAACTTATTTCACCTAATTAAAACAATTCAATTCAAAGATTCATTAAATCCCACGAAATTGTAGAACACCCAGCACCCCTTTCTCAACGTCGCCATCGCCGTCGCCGCCGTATCTAACCACCACCGCCAACGTCGTCGCTGCATCTACCACCACCGTCAACGTCTTCGCTGCTGATCACCATATTCGAAGTCGTTGGCTCGGCGTTCCTTTCTCTCTCTCTTCTTTTTTTTTTCTTTTAATTGTTTAGATCTGATGGTTTGAGGGGTGAATGGGCTAGTTTGGGGTGGTTTCGGTGTGGTTCAAGGTGAGTAAGGGTAGTTTTGGGTTGGTTTAGGGTGAGCGTGGATGGTTTTGGGGCTGAGTGATGGTGGTTGTTTTGGGGTGGTTTATGGGGAGTGTTGGTGGTTTTTTGGTGGTTCGGCTGAGAGGGGTTTGGTTTCGGTGTGGTTCGAGTTGAGAGGAGGTGGTTTCGGTGTGGTTCGAGATTTCGGGGTTGTTCAGGCTAAGAGGGGGTGGTTTTAGGGTTGTTCGAGGTGCTTGTGGGTGATTTTTGGGTGGTTCGGGCTGAGAGGGGGTGGTTCGGGCTGAGAGGGGGTGGTTCAGGCTGAGAATGGGTGGTTCAGGCTGAGAGAGAGGGTGGTTTCAGGCTGCTGTTGGGCGGTTTTGGGGCGGCTGTTGTTGGGCGACGGTTGCAAGGTGGCTGCTGTTGGTGGTGCTGGCATGGTGGTATTCAATTTTGGGTGGCTGTTGTTGGTAGTACCGGCGCGGTGGTATTCAATTTATTAATTACCTTCACTTTCTCTCTCCTACCCTTAAATATCTATCCTTTAATTTATTAATCAGCTATTATAAATTTTATCTTAAAATCCGTGTCAAGTTGAAAGTTGCAACTAATTTAAAACGGAGGTAGTATTTAAAAGATATTGGCCTATTTAATAACAAATACTGAAGGCATGTGTATTATAAATGAACATATTTAAAAGATATTGGCCTGGTTAATAACAAATATTGAAGGCATGTGTATGATAAATCATAAATTTAAATCGGCCTCTCATAGTATCCATTTAAAATTTATACAGAGTAACTTAATATGAAAATGAATATAACCTCACCTATTTAATGCACATGTGATGTATTGTTAAATATAAAAATTTTCAACATACTATTAAATGCAGGTCATGCATCATGTTTAATGTTAATAAGGACAATAGGACATGAATCTGATTTGACTACTAACCAAACTTAGTTTTATACGAAACTTTTTAATATAAAATTTTTATTTACAGGGTTTGAAGTTGCAAATAGAGGATGTTGTGGCACTGGAAATATAGAGGTGACTTTACTATGTACAAAGTTTGCTGTTGGTACTTGCAAAGATGCCTCAAAATATATATTTTGGGATAGTTTTCATCCAACGGAGGCAGCTTACAAAATCATTGTCCATGATCTCCTCCAAAAAAACATAGGAGATTTTTTCTAGATAATTACTATCTCTGTTAATTATTATGTGCAGCTTCAGAATATTTTATATCTCACAAATAATATCCAAAGTTACACATGATAATTAACGGATATAGTATATTATTTCATATAAAATTGGAATTACTCGTACAATGGTGGGAAAAAAAATTCTTCTATTCATGTTATATAAATTCATTTTTATTAAAATTCAATATAGAAAATTCAACAAATATTTTAGTGTGTGTTTCATGTATAATATTTGACTTTATTGTTTGCAACAAAATTCTTGGTCCCAATATTTATGTACTCTTTAATGTTACTTGTTTTAATTGGTTACCTTTTGATATATTTTAGTACTTCACAAATATGTGGTAGGATCGGATTTAAGTTTAGTAAATTTACCAATACAAAAGATTCCACAAATCTGGCTCATACAAACTTGGATGACGAAATTGTTGAGAATCGGTCTGTTTTGACTTTTGAGGTAGATTGTCATTTATTGAATGGTTAACCCAAAATGTGTAAATGCTATGTTATTTAACTACTAGATCTATCTAAGGGTGAATTTACTTAATTTTGATGGCAATACGTAGAAAATCAAACATCAAGTCATGCACTCTTTATATTATCCCATCAAAACATCAAGAAATGAAGATCAAACTACAAGTAGATGTGAAGGGAGATAGTAGATAATACTCGTATCTTTTTTAATTGATGATTAAACATGTGGTTTCAACAAGAACACATGTGTACTTGGTGCATGCATTTGTTATTTCCTCTTCTTAAACACAAATTAAATGATAGGTTAACATGTGCGGGAGTACTTCCGTTTCTTTTTAAATGAAACATTTCTTGTTTTACGCTTATTGATGCATATATTCAATCATTTATATCTTTAATTATCAATAAATAATATTATACAATTTGATATTTGGAAATTATAAATCAATGCAAGATCGAATCAAATAAGATCGTACATAACTATGTTTTTCCTACAAAAATAATCACCAAACATAGAGATTATATAGTACAGAGTATTTGAATAGCGTAAACAACTAGAGTTAAACAAATAAAGGATAATGTTTTATTTGAGGTTGGGACTAACATTGTTGAACAATTTTAAAAGTGCCTTCTATTTACCTAATTGTTACGCACTTATTTAAATGAATTTATTTGAATTTAATTGAACTTATTAGAACTTTTCTAAACTTAATATTAATTTTAGATGTATACTAAATTTCTGTGACCCTTATTAACCTATATTAGGATTTTCCAAAACTAGTATGTAGTGAGTAATCTATTTTATCTGAACTAATTTTCTCTTTTGCAAATACTCAGTAATAGGCGAGCTTCCTTACACTCCACCCAGTGTCTTAGTGTTATGCAGTGCATTAAACTACATGCACATTAAATTTCACATACATCTCAATCATATAACTTTTCACCTAACTTGGAAGGTAAGTACATGTATAGTCCACTACATACACAAGTTAAAATTGAGTGTATCTAAATTGACACACCCTTTATGGCTTTATGTATATATACAAATATATGCTTGCCTATAAAATGTACACTAGCTTAAAGTTGAAACCATTGATTACAAACAGAGAACGAGAGAAAACAGAGAAGAGAAATGAATAATTTATTGGGATATTATGAATTTACATCTTATTCAAAACTCAATAATATTATGGTTTATAGTATAGTCATGGTCTCATATTTACACATTATTTATGGACGTGCTATATGGTTGGGAGGAAAGGAATATAAAATACCAGCCATTTTAGTTTTTGGAGATTCAATAGTAGATTCAGGAAACAACAACTACCTTGCTACTATTGGGAAAGCTAATTTCCCACCTTATGGAAGGGATTTTCCTGGTGGTGCACCTACCGGAAGATATAGCAATGGCAAAGTCCCCTCTGATTTCATTGGTAATTTTACTTCTAGTACGCGCATGATTTTATTTTAGATATTGGTCTTGTTTGGTAAATAACTTTTGGCTTTATACATTTAAAAGCTTTGTTTGGTAGATAACTTCTTGGCTAGTTAAAAAGATGTTTTTTAATCTAAAATGAAAAAGCTACGTGTTTGGAGAGGTCTTGTTTAATGTTAGTATAAGCATGTAAACTAATTGATTGTATGAGCTCGTTTAACTAGCTATTGTATATGAAGTCTATACGTGTAGTTGCTTGAATAACTTGTCTGTGGACAAGTCTACTCTATTGTGTAAAATAGCACATCAGAATATATGCATAACTTATTTTTAGTTTGAGAAAACTTAGTAATAAGTAGTTATTTTTGGTAAACTTTATGATATAAGAGTCATTTCCCTTCAATTACTTCAAAGTTCAAACCTCTCTCACTATAAACCTTTCTAAATTAGCCTTTTTTCAGAATAGTTGTTTACACTCAAAAAAATCTTTCTAAATTCTCTCAACCAAACAGTAATCTCTCTTTTGCCTCAAACATGTTAAAGTCTCCACTAAATCAACGTATTCATGCTCTTGAAATCTTGTAAAAGATACTTCGTATATAATATCAAAGGGGATATAAGAAAGTTGAAATTTTAACATGCTAAATACTTTGATTGTGTTTACTATAGCTGAAGAGCTTGGGATAAAAGAGCTAGTGCCTCCATATCTGGATCCAAACCTCCAAATAAGCGACCTACTTACTGGTGTTAGTTTCGCGTCTGGTGCTGCTGGTTATGATCCGTCATCAGCTATATTTGCGGTTTCTTTCTCTCTTTCAAGCATTCGTTTTAATTATTTTGAGACAGAGAGAGTAATTAACATTTTAATACAAAAGAACGTGTGAAAGAATTAAACTAAATGGAATGACTAACATGAATGTTTTGATCATGCAGAATGTTATGACATTACAAGACCAATTGAATTTATTTAAAGGGTATATAAGCAAGCTCAAGGATGCTATAGGAGAAAACGCGACATCGACCATCATTTCCCAAAGTGTGTACCTAGTTTGTGCTGGAAGCAATGATATCACTAACACTTATTTCTTATTGCCATTCACAAGATTTCAGTACGATATCTCCTTATATACTGATTTACTAGTTAATTGGGCATCCGCTTTCGTGCAGGTAATTTCACGAGACAAACATTATTTTGACAACTTTTACTTGCGAGTTGCGACTCTCCCTACACCAAAAACTAATGTTTCTTTTTAATAAAACCTAAGATACATGATATTTTTATGTGCGCGTTGGAGTATAAAAATATAAATAACACTTACTTAGGTTATTGTCAGAAGAATTGGGAACATCTGATAGAAGATTGCACGTGGCTATACAACCCGCTCGTAACCTTAAAAAAAAAAATATTTCTAAATAAAATTACAATAAATAGAAACATATTCTGAAATTACTTTATTGATTAAAGGATATTGGTTGCACCACGTAGAATTTCATACCCAAATTACACCAATATGTTTTTGACTATTGTGCTACATCATCTCTTAATTCTAGAACAGGTTTTTATAAAATTCGTTGCCAATAGTAATTGTACATTTGAAACTTTTAGGAACTATATGCTCTAGGAGCAAGAAGGATAGGTTTGATCAGTGCTCCACCTTGTGGTTGTCTTCCATCACAAAGAATATTACATGGCGGTCTCTTAAGATCATGCGCGGAAGAAGAAAATGAAGCTTCCATTCTTTTCAATGACAAGCTATTTTCCGAGCTAAGTTATCTAAACCAAAAGCTCGATGAATCTAGGATCGTGTACCTCGACGGCTCGACATCTACAACCCATTTCTCAATCTCATAAACAATCCTTCTCAATCAGGTAAGTAACAATTTCCATTCAAAGAAGAGATCATGTTTAGATTAGAAGTTTTTAACCCTTATAAACACTTCCTTACTACATATCGCGTACTGCATGTATTTCTCCATGACAACTGCAATTTTGTATTTTTTGCTAGGTTTCGAAGTAGTAAACAAAGGATGTTGCGGAACTGGAAACCTAGAGGCGTCTGTACTTTGTGCAAAGACGGCTCCCCTGTCCTGCGAAGATGCCTCAAAATATATATTTTGGGATAGTTTTCACCCAACAGAGACAGCTTACAGTCTCATTGTCCATGAGATCATCTCGAACCAGCGTAAATAAATTCGTTTAGAAAACAACTAGAGATAATGAACATGTAGTTGGCATCATCTGCAGGAAGTTAGAAACCAAGCTGGAAGAAACTCTCCTGCTTACACAAATTCAACATCTTATTCTTTTATGGGCCAAATGGTACGTGCGCCTTTATAACTTCTGAAGGACCTATTTGTGAACATGCCTCTACGGCCAGACAATGACAACGGAATCCTATGATCAAATGACTAATTGTTAGCCATCTAGCTTAATTATGGAATCCTATGATCAAATGACTTTGTTGACCATCTAGCTTAACTCTTACGTAGTATAAAATTCATCCATTAGATCCTCTAGTAATACATTATTCATGGTTTGTCACGATGTAAAAATATCATGTTCATATAAACAGATCTTTAATTTCGTTAGTGATAGGTCATTAACTGCTTTAACACGCTTTAGGTTTAGAATGATAGAAAAAAAAAAAAAAAAAAAAAAAAAAAAAAAAAAAAAAAAAAAACTGTATACAGAATTTCAGAACAGAATAGAGACAGCATTTATAAAGATAAAAGGTTTATAGCCATTTTCAAGAAAACAAGGGATTTTTCTTCGACTATATATAGATATACTATATAGCTTATTATATACAGGCAGCCATTCCGAAACATGTTATTCTCTATAATAAACATGACCTCAACCCAACCCAACCCAACAAAAAAACAAGGTCACTGAAAGCCCTAGTATACGCCTCTCACAGTACTACAAAACTGCATGCTCCTCCTACTTCACCTGAGATAACCTAACACCAAGCAAACAAAGAAACTCTTTAACAGAATACACAAGGACAACAAACCCTAAGGAATCAAAGACAGACTATACACAAGCGAGCATGAGCTT
The DNA here is from genome assembly GCF_001683475.1 of Chenopodium quinoa. NCBI lineage: Eukaryota > Viridiplantae > Streptophyta > Magnoliopsida > Caryophyllales > Amaranthaceae > Chenopodium > Chenopodium quinoa. The sequence goes on from NW_018744240.1 coordinate 1,440,581, forward strand.
AAAAGCAGCATCGTTATAACCGATCAACGAAGCTTGTTCTGAGCCACAGCTTGACATAGTTCATCTTCATAGAAAAGTACCCGATTTTTGCAGAGGGGTTTTGACAGAACAGATGGGACCATGCACCTTGAAGGGAGTGACGCTTCTTGAAACAAAGCAGCAGCAACCTGCCTCATCTCTGTATACTTTAACCGAGAAGGTGGCCGAAGGCCATGTCTTGGCGCTTTTGGGGTATGTGGGCTTGCCAATCGGAAACCCCTGCCTTCTCCCTTGCTGCAATAACATTCAATTTTAAGGATTTGTCCATACGTTATTTATAATTGGGAAAAATAAACAATTTCAGCATACAAACCTGAAGAACGGCCAGTGTTCGGTTGCAAGTGGAGTCATTGTACTCAACATTTCCTGGCGAGATCGATCAGGAGTTGTATAATTAAAGTGAAACTGTCGAGCAAGAGTGACCTGCCACATAATACCCACAAAATCAGTACGATAAAATTTTCCTTTGAAAAACAAAAAGGGGAGATAAAAGGAAGGGGGAGGGGGCTTGAATAAGCAGAAAGCAAGGAATACAGGAACTTACAGCCATTCTGATTCTTTGGGAAACATGAAATACTGCTTTTAGCTGATCATGGTGCAAGTGACAAAGGACTTTAACCTAAAAAAATTCATCAGACATAACTTAGGCAAAACTGGTACCACAGATTATACAAAAACAGAACAGATAACCGTCAAGAGCAAACTGAAATTTTAAATTAGAGAACATATCAGGAGCGTATACAGTACTCCGTAATAACTGAAGCATCTAATTAACACATAACCATCAAGAGTGTAGTTACTAGGTCCCTCCCATATCATCAAACTGACAAGTGGCAACTGCAACTCTTATACAAAGTACAAAGTATAAAACATCTTGGTTCATTCTTTTTCACAAGATACATCACTTTCACAACCTCTCCATGTTATCTTAAATTACAGAATAAACACAGAATCACAATATACAGCAAAATACAACCTGACTCCTTGCTGTCTTGTCTGCTCCTAGCCAGAAAAAACCTTAAGTTAAAACCATCAAGATTGATGACACTAAAGAACTTTCTCTAATTATATGTATTAAGATCGGTTGTCTCCAACTGACCCTAGACTGTTTACCACTTCATAGTGAGAAGAGCAAATCAATAGTCCACTTTGGTTACTGAACAAATATTTTTGGCAACCTTAAAAGATGGAGAGATTTTTATGAAGATGCATCGCGGTAAAAGACTTGTGTGCGTCAATTAGCTATTGGCCCCAAGGTAATTAAAAATAAATAAATAAATAAAAATTGAACTAACCATAGGTGTTGGATAGCTATATTTTAGCTTATATTTACAGCAAATGACACCAAACAGACTCAGAACTCCCTCAGCTAGTATTCACTTTGTAGAACATTCAACATCATTAGAGTTCATATATTATAGCTCTCGAGTATTAAAAGAATGGAATGATGAGTGAAACAGGGAAACATAAATGATGACCGAATAGAGTTCTTTTGCAAAAGGTAACTTTTAACAAAATACTGTCAGTTCTATCAACATATAAGCAATCAGGACTTTCAAGTTCAGTACTTAGAATAACACAGTGAAACTCCACCCAAAGAATGATGAATAATGTCACTTTACCAAACGACATAATCAATGCAAACAAATCAAGTCATCATATACAAACTAATGATAGGAATGAAAATCACAGGAAAGGAATATACCAATAAATCCATAGGAAGAGACTCAAGCCTAGACTCGGAATCAGAGTCTTCAAACCGAGGAGTCTGCGGAGTCTTAAGAAGACTATGTTGTTTCACTAAATCAAAAGGTGACGCCGCAGTAGGAAACCCGAATCTTTCAGGTGACATCAAGGGAGTCTCTTGAATGGGAACAGCCCTTTGTGCAATCACCGATTCATTAACATTATCATCAACCTTTTTGGAATCCGATAATGCAATCCTTTTTTTCCCTAAATCGGTGCAAGACTTTGTCGACGACGCTTTGCTGTACCGGAGCTGAGCAAGCGCCCCTGGTCTCAAATACTTATTGTTCGAATTCCGGGGTCGTCTTCTCTGTTTCGGGGTTTTCGATTCCTTCTCTTTAGGAGATACTTTCCCCATTATAAACCTTGATTTCACCTCTTCTATTCAAATGAACCAAAAAAATCCGCCTTCCATAAACCACTTCCTCAATCAATTGATTTTCCCTAATTATAAATAGATAAATAAATAAACCAATCAATCTCCTTCAACCTGAAAGAAGCAATTAATACCCAGAAAAAGGTGAGTCAAAATTCAACCTTCAAAAAATAGTAGGAAATGAAGCAGAATAACAAGAAATGATGAATTTCAGGAAAACCCACAAAAACCCTAAATCATAAAACCAATTAATTTCCCCCAAAAATCAATCAAAGTCCCTCAATTTTTTTCCTCATTTCATGATTTTACCAAAAGGAAGCTAATTTATCACACCCACAAAAAATCAAAACAAACCCAGAAAACCCCACAAAAAATGGCACAAAATCAACAGCAAAAACACTGGAAAAACGAAAAGAAATGCAATTAATTCAAACCCTAATTAAAAAAAACTCAACAAAAATAACACTCCGTAGAAAAGCAGAAACCACAAACCTTGAGGAGAGAGAAGGGGGAACTGACGAAAGCGCCGTTGAGGAGAGAGAAAGAAAGAAAGGGGGGAAAATTAGGGTTTTGTATTTGGGGAGGGTTTTGAATTTGTTGTGAATGCCCGCCAATTTGTTATATATCCAAAACAATTTCCAAAGTTTGGATTTTTATTTTATTTTTCATTTTTAATTTAATTTAATTTTATTGATGCAAAAATATGAGGAGCAGAGAATCTAGGTGGAAGTACACGTGGCAAGATGTGATTGGGGGTGTGCGTAGGTAGCAGTTGTGGGCCGTTAGAGTGGGGGAGTTGAGTATCCTATGTTCATTATATGACTGGGCCTGGCCCTACGCCGTTGATTTCGCTTTTTTGTTTTCATTAGGAGTTATTCTTTTTTTGTCTTTAATTATTAATTACATTAATTATGTTTTTTAGTACTCGTAATTAATTTTTCAGGTTAAAAATCTACAAGTATCAATCAACAAAAAGGTGCTTAGAAGAATGAGGTATTCTTCCATCAAAAATAGAACGAATGGGGTATTTTGTGGGATCATTTTTTATGTATAAAGTGAGGTTTTGGGAGGGAATTTTTTTTTGTAATTGCATGGATTGTTTTTCCTTAATTTTAGATGACTTGTTGACATTAGATAGAGGGGAAATATCCTTAATAGTGGAGTGGTTTATAGAATTTTTTTTTTTTTTTTTTTTTTTTTTAGTAACAAAATCATTGTTTTGTTAGCCACTAGTCTAATCTTATTCGTCTTACATATTATATTTAAAAGTGATAGATTGAAAGGAATAGATTTATGGAGTAGTTTGTAATTAATCTTAGCCATTAGCCATGTACGAGTAATATATACAGGTTAACAACATAATGATATTAATGTGAGTTACGTTCATGAGTAATATGACTATAGCTCTATATGTGTTTGAAGTGTGTGGCTTTTTAATAAGATAAAACTAATTGATCAAATAGAAAAATTGTCAAATCAATCAATCAATCAATCAAAGCCTTAATCTCATAAGTGGGGTCGGTTACATGAACCAAATTTGATTTTTCCATGTAATCATCAACAAAAATCTTCTTCCTCCATTCCTTCTGATCCAATGCCTTATCTTCATGCATATCCATATACTTCATATTTTTCTTAATTTCTTCCAACCAAGTCATTTTGGGTTTCTCTCTCCTTCATTTAACTCCTCCATGGGTCCACTCTTCCAAAAAATGAACGCTATATGAGAAAGAATAACTCACACATGTAGAAAAAGAGAAATGTATTCTATATATTCACCTTATTTTTATTTATCTCAAGAGGAGTAAATTTAATTTAAATAAGATAAAATCATCTTAAGTTGTTTACTGGTGATGCATATGCGATGGCCATGTTTCAGTTGATTTCCAATTTTTCATAACTAGGACAAGGACCCAACGATCTTGTTTTGCTTTTGTTTTTGGATAGACGTATTGAACGCATGCTAATATATAAACCATCCTTCTGCTTTAGTCTAAAAAGTAACTGGTTTCCATAACTAGGGTATTTCATTCAGCTAAATTATTTGATTCATCATATAACTTATGTATTGAAACTTAAATTATTTAAACTTATGTTGTTGAAAGTTTATTGCAATAGTGAATCATACTTCGTATTTATTAGAGCTTGTTAAAATTAGTATTATATGTCATTAAATTAATTATTTAAATTTATTATCTAAACTTGTAAATAAGTTTAAAAGTTGAATACATTACGAATACATCCAAAAAAAATTCTCTAGAACTCAAAATCGTCTAAAATAGGCTCCTAGTGTATGTGTTGTTCATATCAAAGGGGTTATATATAGGGCTTCAAGACCGGATTGGACCAAAAAATTAAATTTCAAGAACCAAAGATCGGACCGATTAAGCTAGGGCCAAATCCGGACCGGATCGAAAAACGGTCCAAAACCTGGACCGGACCAGTTTGGACCGATTTTATAATTTTTATGAATTTTTTTCTAAATTTTAAATAATTTATGGAAAACTCGAAAAATATAAAGGAAAATCAATATTTTAACGTCTTTTCAAGGTTGTTAAGGATAATCTTAATCGTTATTAAAGGTTTTATGTATAATTTTAAGAAAAAATCGGTCCAGTCCAAGTCCGATTTTTATATATAGGGTTTTGGACCGGACCGGACCAAAGATCGGGAAAATAAATTTCTCGACCTAGAGACCGGACCGATTAATTTCGTCCAGTCCGATCCATTTTTCGGTTCGGACCAATTTTTGAACACCCCTAATTATGTAGCAGATTGAATTGTTTTCAAATAGCCATTTGATTTTGTTTTCAAAATTTCAAACAACTAGGAAATAAAACAGTAGTCAATTACATTGTACAAAAATAGCATGATATGCAACGTGACATAAAATTACAATAAATGACAAATAGGGGAGCTACATATAAGCGCATAAATCACACTCCGACAGGGTGGCGCCTAATGTACTCGTATAACTATAAGCATATTTTCATCCAATTTTCATGAAATTCAATTTTTTAATTTTCATTTTCATTGACTATATAGAGCCAATAATCCCGTGAAATTATGAACCTGAATTTCTTAGAAAAGTACATATAAATTCCTAAAAACTGAAAGTCAAATAATGCACTTATTATATATACACTATACATGTATATATTTATTAGACGACTTATCATTTACATAGGATTCTTTTTTGCTGACAATTTTTTCATGTGTTTATCCACCTTATTATAGTAACTATATTATAAATAGCATACTATTATAAAATAAATAAGTAAACAATTAAATAGCATAGAGTAATTAATTGTACATGTCACAAGTAATACAGAATACAGTAATAACCCCCTATTTTTACGGGTAGATTTGTTATTTTGTAGTGGAGTAAAAAAAAACAAAATAATGGTTCAACTTGCATATTGCCAGAATTGCCACATATTGTTGCATGCATGAGTATTGGAAATTGCTACTTCATGCATCTGAATTCTGATGCATGGTTAGTTGGCTCTATTCAATTAGATTATCCTATCTTCGACTTATCCTCTTAGAAAATAAAATGAAAATATTACTCGAAGATATAATTAGATAAAAAAAAATTTCTTTTTTTGAGAATCGATAATATTATCTCTTATAATTAGGTATAATTAGGCCCACAATTAGTTGTTAATGAAGAATGTTTCATTAGTGAAGAAATAAACTAGGCAATTTATAAAAGAGTTAATTACATTTAATGAGAGTATAGTACCCGAACATAGGGGTAGAGCCCGCCAAATGAGTGCAACATACGAGTGAGTACAAAATACTTAGTTGCTTTTGTTATTTGTCTGTTGTATTAGGGTGCATGTGCAATAATCTTAGTTTTTTTTTTTTAAGGTAATAATATATGTAGCCCTTAAGGTTAAAAATAAACATTTAATATTTTTTTTAATTTGGTATTAATTTAGGAATGCATGACAAAATCACGCACAAATCGATATAATTGATGTTATATTTTTATTTGTTTTTTTTTTTCATTTTTAACTTCTTATATGTAGCCTTAAAGGCTATGTATAACTTTTTTTTTTTTTTTAAATTTAGGTGGCTAATTTTAATAGTAGTACGGACTAGTAAATAAATACAGTAAAACACATGAAGTGTGCATGGAAATAGTGAGTGAATAACCTCGAGAGATGGAATAATTAGGGAGACATTAACATTTAACATTATTATTACCAAAAAGCTACTGTGCATGCACTAGATCCGAACTACCTGATCAGTCCGCACGTGTTTATATTTTGCTTTCATTAAACTAGATTCTCTCTATACTATTTTACACTACTTAGCAAAAGAGATATGCTAAAACCTAAAAGTCTTCTAAAGGGTATATTGATGTTCCAATGTTAATTTTAGACATGATCACATGTAGATTGACTTGTAAGATCGAAATTTTTAGAATTTTAGCCATTTCATTATTCGTGTGTAAAATCTTTTCCCAATGTGAATGCATGTCAATTAAGTTGTCAAAAGTATTCTTCGTTTTTTTATTTTAGGCATTGTTGAATCCATGAGCAAACCCACATGTGAGTAAAAGTGTTGTTCTACATTGAAATAGTATAAAAGTGCTGAGAAGTGTATCCCACATTAAATAAACAAGAAAGTTGCGTCCATTTTATAAGGCTAAGGGGCTACTCCCCTCATTGCCATATTGTTTTGAGGTGGAACCTCTTTAGTCGTATAAAGTGGAGTAGTGGACAATCATGACCGGTGTGACCTAAGCCCGTTTATCACAAGTGATTCAGATTTTATTTTTATTTTATTTTTAGTTTTATGTTTCAGCTAGTTAACTAGAGAATTATACTGTAACTACACATTTTAATATCGAAAACAAGTTTCTTTGTCATGCATTCTGTTAAGATCACCACAATTTAAAAAAGGAAAACAAATATAAGCCTTAGAATTTCTTAGCAATACGTGAATGATTTCCTACGAATGTGAATGAGAAAATAGTTTTCTAAATTTAAGAAGTCATATTTAGAAATATAGGATCTATATAAACTTAAGTTATGATTTGTTATATTCATCCCAAAAACAAAAGAAAACATAAAGCAGAGAGAGAAGCTTTAGGGAATTTTTTAGAGAAAATTCTCGGGTGATTGGGGTGCATATGGTTGTGAGTTATAATAAGTGTTGTGAACACTTGTGTATTATTTATCTCTTTCAATAAATTTTGCAGCATGATTAGAGATACAAATATTTGTTCATTTATTTGTATTATTCATATATATTTTTAATTCCCACTAATTTGATTCTAAAGGGAATTTGCATAGTATTTCCTAACAATTGGTATCAGAGCCGAGTTGATATTTTGTCGACATTCAGATAGAAATCGTCAGAAACGATCCAAAGAAGTCAGATTTGAGTGGGAGCAATGGCTGCATACGAAGGAAAGGTAAGACTCGAAATATTCGATGGTGCAGATTTCGGGTTTTGGAAGATGCAAATCAAAGATTATTTATACCAGAAAAAGCTTTATGAACCTCTTTAGGAAAAAAAGCTAGAGGGTATGAAAGATGAAGATTGGAATCTTCTAGATAGACAAGCCCTTGGAGTTATTCGACTAACTTTATCACGCAATGTTGCTTTTAATATAGCAAAGGAAAAGACCACAACAGGTCTAATGAAAGCTCTCTCTAGTATGTATGAGAAGCCATCGGCTTCTAATAAAGTTCATTTAATGAGGCGGTTATTTAATTTGCGGATGACAAATGGCGGGTCGGTAGCTCAACAACTTAATGAACTTAATTCAATCACAACTTAATTGAGTTCAGTCAAAATTGATTTTGAAGATGATGTTCGAGCATTGATACTTTTGTCTTCATTACCAGATAGCTGGAATGCTACAGTCACAGTTGTGAGTAGCTCATCAAGAAGCAATAAATTGAAATTTGACGATGTTTGTGACCTGGTTCTCAGTGAAGAGATCTGACGGAGAGATTCGGGTGAATCATCAACCTATTTAGTTTTACATACAGAGTTAAGAGGAAGAAATTCAACCAAAAGAAACGAACATGGAAGATCAAGCTATCGAGGTAAATCCAGATATAGGAGATCAAAATCAAGGACTCCCAATAATCCCAGAACTTGAAGTTTATTGAGTGTTGGAATTGTGGGAAAACATGGCATTATAAAAATCAGTGCAGGAGTACACCGAAAAACCAAGAAGTAAAGGCAGAGGCAAATGTTACTTCTACTGTAGAAGGAGATGATGCATTGATATGCTCTTTAGAGAGCAAGGAAGAATCTTGGGTGTTAGCTTCTGGAGCATCATTCCACGCTACTTCAAAGAAATAATTCTTTGAGAAGTATGTCCATGGAAACCTTGGAAAAGTATACCTTGGAGATGACCAACCTTGTGATATTGTTGGTAAAGGTGTTGTGAAGATAAAGTTAAATGGGTTAGTTTGGGAGCTGAAGAATGTCAGGCAAATTCCCGACCTAAAAAAGAACTTGATTTTAGTTGGGCAGTTGGCCACCGAAGGCTACACTACAAACTTCCAAGATGACAATTGGAAGATTTCAAAGGGAGCAATGACAATTGCTCATGGTAAAAAGAGTGGTACTCTTTACATGACATCAAGGGCGTGTTGTTCAATTTCAGTTGCAGTAGGAAATGAAAATTCCAAATTGTGGCACCAAAGACTTGGCCACATGAGAAAGATAGGGATGAAACTAATGCATTCTAAAGGGAAATTCCCAAGTCTTGAATCTATTGATATGGACATATGTGAAGAATGCATACTTGGAAAGCAGAAGAGGGTAAACTTTCAAACTAGTGGTAGAACCCCAAAGAAGGAAAAGTTGGAGCTTGTTCACTTCGATGTTTGGGGTCCAACAACTACTTCATCTATCGTTGGAAAACACTACTTTGTCACTTTTATCGATGATCACTCCCGGAAGGTATGGGTTTACTTCCTAAACAAAAATCTGAAGTGTTTGAAACTATCAAGCGATGGAAAGCTATGGTGGAAAATGAAACAGGTCTGAAGATTAAAAAGTTCAGAACCGACAATGGTGGTGAATACGAAGACACCACATTCAAGAAGTTTTTCTATTATCATGGGATCAAGATGGAGAGAACAATGTCGGGTACACCATAACATAATGGTGTAGCTGAGCGTATGAACCGAACGTTGATAGAAAGAGCCAGAAGCATTCGTATACAGTCAGGTTTACCGAAGCAGTTCTGGGCAGAAGCAGTCAACACATCAGCTTACTTGATCAACCGAGGACCATCGACTCTATTAGACTATAAAATACCAGAGGAGGTATGGACTGGAAAAGATATAAATTTGTCTCACTTAAAGGTTTTTGGTTGTGTAGCATATGTGCATATTAGTGATCAAGGTAGGAATAAGCTTGATCCTAAATCTAAGAAATGTACTTTCCTTGGCTATGGCGGGGATGAGTTTGGATACCGCATATGGGATGATGGGAATAAGAAGGTGATCCGTACTAGAGATGTGATTTTCAATGAAAGAGTCATGTACAAGGATAGACACAAAATTGATACTAGTGACTCAGTGCAGAGTGGGCCGATGTTTATAGATGAAGATTATATCCCCGATAGTATGGTGAAAGACTCACCTATAAGAGAACCTCAACAAGAATTTTTTGGACAGATCCTTACACCACAATCCAACATGCCACAAACTTCTAGTCCAACACCAGTATTGAGAAGGACTACTCGTCCACATGTACCAAATAGAAAATACGTGAATTATCTGTTATTAACTGATGAAGGGGAACCTGAATGCTATAATGAAGCATTTTAGGTAAGTGATCTGATGCTAGGAAGTGGGAGCTTGTAATGAAAGATGAGATGAATTATTTGATTTCAAACCAGACATGGGAATTACCTAAGTTACCCTTGGGTAAAAAGACACTTCACAACAAATGGGTATATCGAGTGAAAAAGGAGCATGATGGTTCCAAGAGATACAAAGCTCAATTAGTAGTTAAAGGATTCCAACAAAAAGAAGGAGTTGACTACAATGAGATTTTTGCACCTGTTGTGAAACTTAATACCATTAGAATAGTGTTGAGTATTGTTGCCATTAAAAATCTTCATCTTGAGCAATTAGATGTGAAGACTGCATTTCTTCATGGAGATTTGGATGAGGAGATTTACATGCATCGACTAGAAGGTTTCTTAGAAAATGGGAAAGAAAATTTGGTGTGCAAACTTAAGAAAAGTTTGTATGGCCTAAAACAGGCTCCGAGATAGTGGTAAAAAAAGTTTGATAACTTTATGCACAAGGAAGATTTCTAGAAGTGCAATGCTGATCACTGTTGCTACATCAAGAGATATCAATCCAGTTATATCATTCTACTACTTTATGTCGATGATATGTTAGTAGCAGGTTCAAATATGGATAATATAAGAAGGCTAAAGGAGCAATTGTCAAAGGAATTTGACATGAAGGACTTGGGTCCAACAAAGAAAATTCTTGGAATGCAAATTACAAGGGATAAGCATAAAGGTACTTTGCAATTATCTCAATCAGAATACATCAAACGTGTTTTACAGAGATTTAATATGAGTGATACCAAGCCAGCTAGTACACCCTTGGCAAGTCACTTTCGATTATCCAAGGATCAATCTCCTCAGACGGAGGAAGATAAAGATTATATGAAGGTTCCATATGCCTCTGTCATTGGTAGTTTGATGTATGCAATGTTTTGTACAAGACCGAATATTGGACATGCAGTGGGAGTTGTTAGCAGGTTTATGTCAAATCTAGGAAAAAAAATTCATTGGGAAGCAGTGAAGTGGATTTTGAGGTATCTACGAGGTACTACAGAAAAGTGCTTGTACTTTGGTAAAGGTGATTTAACAGTACAAGGTTATGTCGATGCAGACTTCGGAGGAGAAGTCGATCGTCGTAAAAGCACCACAAGTTATATATTCACGGTTAGAAATACAACGGTTAGTTGGATGTCGCAACTACAAAAGATTGTCGCTCTATCCACTACAAAGGCTGAATATATAGCGGTAATCGAAGCCAGTAAGGAGATGATATGGCTTCAAGGTTTGTTAACCGAGTTGGGATTCAAGCAAGAGAATAATGTATTGTACAGTGATAGTCAAAGTGCAATACACTTGGTAAAGAATTCAACATTTCATTCTAGAACTAAGCATATTGGACTTTGCTATCATTTCATAAGATCTCTATTAGAAGATGAAGTGTTAAAACTGGAGAAAATTAAAGGAACTGAGAATCCGGTAGATATGCTAACAAAGATGGTGACTATTGACAGACTGAAGTTGTGTTCAACTTTAGTTGGCCTACATAATTAACATACGAGAAAGTTGAGTTGCATGAAGTAAGATGTGAAGACAAATTAAAATTAGTCTTCAAGTGGGAGATTGTTAAGATCACCACAATTTAAAAAAGGAAAACAAATATAAGCCTTAGAATTTCTTAACAATACGTGAATGATTTCCTATGAAATGTGAATGAGAAAATAGTTTTCTAAATTTAAGAAGTCATATTTAGAAATATAGGATCTAAATAAACTTAAGTTATGATTTGTTATATTCATCCCAAAAACAAAAGAAAACATAAAGCAGAGAGAGAAGCTTTAAGAGAATTTTTTAGAGCAAATTCTCGGGTGTGATTGGGGTGCTTATGGTTGTGAGTTATAATAAGTGTTGTGAACACTTGTGTATTATTTATCTTTTTCAATAAATTTTGCAGCATAATTAGAGATACAAATATTTGTTCATTTATTTGTATTATTCATACATAATTTTTATTAATTTGATTCTAAAGGGAATTTGCATAGTATTTCCTAACACATTCCAAGGCCATCCTACTATGAGGCCTTACCAAAAACATGTTTTTATTTTGATGAGTTGTAATTTAATAGTTTAATTATCAATATTGGTGCACAACATGACATAAAATAAACTTCGATTGTGCAAAAAAACTAAGCCATCATTCAGTAATTTCAGTTGCCCTATCTTACATTAGCAACGAACTTGTATGTAGTTGTAAATTGTAATTGATGTTATTAGGTATTGAGATATAAAACTATAAAAGTAAATTGATATGATATTATTAAACGAGAGAAACTTGAGATGTGAATTTATCAGTAAGAATGGATGAAGTATTTAAGTACAAAATATTGCCATAAATGAATACTCAATAATACTTTGTATTTGCGTGGGTCAACACATATTTTTCTATACCAATTGGTATTACGCAGTCCAACCCAGAATGTGTAAGGAATGGACAGATAAATTTAAGCCCAAAATAGAGCCCAAGTTTACGCCATGTCTTTATTGTCCTAGTACTAATAGCCCAATAAGGTGTTTAACTAGCCAATTGAATAAGAATATTCTACGCCATGTCTTTATTGTCCTAGTACTAGTATTTGTGATTTATGATAATGTACTTTATATTTGTAAAGTTGAAAGTTTTTGAGAGAAGAGTAAAGTTTAGTGTCAAAGTAATGTTACTATTTCTCTTGTGCACTATTGGGAAAGAAGCAAAATTACAATAATCAACGTAAGGACAAAATGTATGAATGTACCTTAGAATTAGATAGCTATAATAGTCTTGAAAGTGAAATACGTTTATTTGAGATTTGATATAAAGTACATTATCATAAATCACAAATTCTTAGATGTGGCTGGTCACACTGTGTGGCCACCAATCATAGAGTTATTTCGTTAGTATTATAAGGGTTACTTGGTCAATGTTACAGAGGTTACCTGGTCAGTGTTATAGAGATTATTTTGTTCTTTTATAAGCAACCACATAGTGTGGCCAGCCGCACACAAGACGGGCTGATCATAAATAAATAAACAACAACACGAAGTGAATAGGATGCCCGACAACATATTACTCCTAAATTATTGCATTTTCGAAGATATTTGGTAGCTTTTAGCTGCTGCAAAATTTAATTCAAATTAAACTAATTTGTATCAAAGTTTAATTTAGGTATAACTCTGTCTTTAAAAAAAAAAAAAAATTTAAAGTAAAAGTTTTGAAATTAATGAACTTCATTCGTTTCAATTTAGTTGACACATTTTAACTTTCGACGACATTACTGTTATAAACTATCTTTTGATTAGTTTATGTTATTTATTGATAAAAAAAATACATAATGAAGTAGGATGTTGTGATATTCATTCCATTGTATAATCAACTTTATATTTATATTGTTTGATAATTTAAGATACTTCCTCCATTTTTTTTATTGCACCATAAAGACTTTTACACCATTCGCATAACCTTTTTTGACCATCTTTTGTGATTTATCGTTAACAAAAAATATAGTCATGTGGGATCTAGTTAGATTCGTCTCTAAATTTACTTTTCAAATATCAACTTTTTTATAATTTTTACAAAAGTGTAATTAAAGATATTGATAGCCAAAGTAATGCATTGACAAGAGTAAAACCCGGCCTTCATGGTGCAATAAAAAAAAAACGGAGGAAGTAGTTATGATTAAATTTAACCATTGAGGTAAACCGTAAATGTGATAAAACAGACGTGTAACTAATTTGGGATGGAGGAAATAATAAATAAATTAATCACTTTTAATAACAACACTGTACATCTTCAATGGAATGATTTTGTGCAATCTAAATAAATCCTCCCAAAAAAATATAATTGAGCACTTTAAGTAAAAAAATAAAAAGGTCGACAAAAAAATTACAAAGTAAATAACTTCCTACAATTTTCTCTTTTATTGACATGTCAAGATTATTTTTCATTGCAAATTGAACAGATACCGTGTTTATGAATGAAATTTATCACTCTTATAATATTTACTTGGGAGTATGAGTATGTATATGATCAAATATGCGCTATTTTTTTTAAAGAAAAATACGTGCTAATTTTAATACTTGTATAATTAACGTTTTATTTAACTTAATATCCGAAGCATAATTATTTAGGATAAAATTAGCTTATTCTTCACTTGATCAATAATAAAGGTGACAATACAGAATTCAAGAAATAAACGTATCTTTGATTTGTCATCTTGCGATCAATGTTTTTTAGTTAACCTTATTCAATCACGAAATTTCTGAGCAACTTCCCATAAAGAATTTCCAATAATTAAGTCGACATATATACGGAGTATTGGAGTAACATCTGCTGTCTACATTCTATAACAGTTTCAAGTGAAGTTGAACTAAACAAATATTTTACGTAATTAGCTAGGTTTTGGCATTTTGTACAGGGTTTAATGAAGATCGTAGAAGAAACTGTGGGGATCAGATGGAAAGAGAAAGTATGTGGTATAGAAGTATGGGAATTAAATTTACCGTACTTGAAATAATTAAGAAGGTACGAAGTAATTTTATTTTATTTTTATTATTCTAGTTTGTGTTTAAAATGACAATGTGAATTAGCAGTCAAATAATACCACGAAAGTAAGTAATAAAAGGATTTTGGATATATGTGTATTTTGTATGATAAAGGTAAAAAATTGTATGGAATATGATAGAATTATGTGATATTTAAAAAATAAACACAATATTTTGGGACACCCAAAAAGGAATACAAGCACGAAAATAAGGACGGAGAGAGTAAGATTTAAGTTGAGTTAAAATGAATTAATTCCAATAAAATAGGCTTTAATTAATAATCCTTAACATCTTGCCCTAAGGGTGGAGTAACTTTTATATATCGTCACGAAATGTGCTTTAAGGACCACCAATTATTCCCACAGACCAACAAGATTTCTTCCGGTACACTTTGTTCTCGCTCATGCGCACTTTGAACGAGAAAAAACTCCCCAGGCCAAGAGGTTCATACCCATTTGAAGATTACTAGCGAAAGATGCATCTTAAGAATAATCCCAACCAAGTATACCTAACTTTGAAGTATCAATCAATAACCTAATACTAAAACAGACACCGGGAGTGACACGTGTCACATCCTGATGCTATTTTTCCCCTACAAAACTCCCTTTTCCTTATAAGAAATTTTCAATGGTGACCCCAAATTTCTGCTACGCACCAATGGTCGCCTCTTTTTTTTTTATTATACAAAAATGACCCTAATAAAGAAATTTATCTCACATATAACATTAATGAGTGTTATTTATTTTAAAAAAAAACTAACTATGGTTAATTTTGAAAATAAATAAAAACTAAATATAAAAACCACCAACCCAGCCACCACCTTCACCCTCATCCCCACCAGATGTAGCCAGCACCACCTCCACCCTCATCGGAGCCACCATCTCTCTACCTCCACCTTCAACCCATCATCACCGCACAACCCCAGCGCAAAAACTCCCTCGCACAGCAGCCCGCAACCAACCAGCAGCCGCTTCCTACAAGATAACCACTGTTAGCCGCTGAATAATTCACCCAACCACCAAAAATCGGCCACCCCCACCTGCCGAGCCACCATCTCCCTTTCCGGCAAGACCACCTCGACCACTCAGCTCCCAGACCGACGAACCCAAATCACGACTACCCCAAATCGCCGAACTTAGAACCTCGAACACCCCGACCACTCCCGGATCGCCGAACCAAAACAACGACCACCCTAGATCGCCGAAATTAGAACCCCGACCACTCCCAAATTGCCGAACTTAGAACCCTGACCACCCCCAGACCGCCGAAGACAAACATCGACCACCCTAGATAACCAAATTACCTAGAACCGACCACCGATCCTTCAACTCTCTCTTTCTTCTCTACCCTCTCCTCCACCCTCTATATCTTTATCTTCCGCCTTCTCCGATCCCCCCCAGAATCGAAACCTCACGACGAAGTGGCGAGAATCGAAGTTTAGAGGAGAGAGAGTTGTGAGGTTAGGGTCGGTTCGGGTGAGAATCAGGTTTGGCGGTGGTCGAGGTGGAGTTGGCGCAGTGTCACCGACGGTCGGGGGAGTGTGGGTAGGGTCGACAACGATTGATGGAAATTGGGGTAGTGTCGCCAGAAGGGAGATGGTGGCTGGTTTTTGGTGGTTGGAGTAAATTTTTTATTTTTTTTTAAAAAATAGAAATCTAACCATAGTTAATATTTAATGAAATAAGGTTATGAGTGAGATGAAATTTTTAACTAAGGTCATTTTGTATAATAAATATAAAGGGAGGTGACCATTGGTGCTTAGCAGAAGTTGAGGGTCACCGTTGAGAATTTCCCTTTCCTTTTTAACCAATATATATATATATATATTATTTGAATATTTGATACAATTATAATAATATTATTCCAAATCTAGCTTTTATATTATCTTTATGACAAAAATATTCCTCTTTTTGTATTCATAATTTTTCCATACACATTTACCTAAAATATTATTCCATTAATTATCTGATAAATGGAGTAATATTAGATTTTGCTAAAAAAGTAATACTCCATGATAAAATTGATTCATATTATTGATGTTAAAGAAATTACTTTAAAGCATCACTTTTTTTGTTAGATACATTTCTCTATGAAAAATATGAATCGGTTAATTATTTTTTTTTTAAAAAAAAAATTAGACCTACCGTACATAACACGGGGCCTAATCTAGTCTCAATAATAATTATATAATTAAAATAAAGATGCATCTTGTTGATATGGGTAGTACATCAAATCCCATTAAAGCAATAATGGACAATATTATATAATTAGTAAAAATCAGCTTACTTTAGAGAACAAATGTATAATAGTGAATCACTAAAAAAAAGTTTTACAGAGTAATCAAATTAAATATCTAACTTCAGTAAAATTTAATTTCAATTTAGTAAAAATGACTTATTTCAGTAATTATAATCTAAGATTATTATAAAAATAATTTAAGAGCAGTAAACATCAGATAATTAAAGAGAACATGGCTGTAATGAGTGAAGTTGCTAGTGCCCGAAGCTAGCTAGAAATCTAGAATACACCATGACATATGGCGAATGGATGGTATGGGATGATGATGTGATGAATTTCCTCGAAAAAGAGAGAGATCTCCTCCCATTATCGCAATCCTTTTCTCACTAATTGGTCGACATAACACTTGCTCGGCCTTGTTTTTTTTATTCGAAAGCTACATACTTCTCTAATGAACTACTTGTGTTATATAGAAAGAGGTTATTGTCCTATCGTTCGAGTGTTCTATCTTTATGCAAAATTATACCAAAAACTTCATCATAGAGCTATATATATTTGTCCATACTATCCATATTACAAAAAGATCGGAGTATCGTTATTTTGTATTTTTAGTTAAATACTCAAATGTACGAATATTTGAAAGGTTTTTGTCTTTAACATATACTAACATGTATATATATATGTTGTGAGAACGAACAATGATAATAGTAGTCGGGAGCAATTAAACTAGAATTTGAGTTAGTTATTTTTTTCTAAAATAGTTAGAAAAAATGAGTGGAATCATAAATCTATTAGTGATGGCTTCAATGCCAATAGCAAAGGTGCTATTACTTGCGGCCATTGGTTCCTTTCTTGGTTTAGACCGTGTTAATATCTTGGGTGAAGATGCTCGTCACCATTTGAACCAAGTGAGTATAAATACTTCAGTTTACGTCGATTTGTTGTGTATGTGCATAATTTTTTTTATTTTTTATTTTTTTTTATGAAATTTGCTCTTTGTTTTGGTGTGTTTAGGTTGTGTTTTATGTATTCAATCCGGCACTTCTTGCTAGCACCTTGGCAAAGACAATAACCTTTGAAAGCTTTCTTACATTGTGAGTTTATGCATATGAAAGTTAGCTTAGATTTAGCAATTTTTTATACTACGTATGTATATAAAGTTTGTACTATGTATTTATTTGATTTGTTTATGTGGTTGATGAAGGTGGTTTATGCCAGTGAACATCTTTATTACATACCTTATTGGCTCAATACTTGGGTGGGTACTTATCAAAGTTACAAAAGCTCCAAGGCATCTCAAGGGCCTTATTATAGGAGCATGTTCAGCGGGTAAAATCTTTACATTATTTATGATTTATTCGCTTTTTTGTTTTGTACTAGTATATGTTAATTGCCCTTGCTAGTTGGCCCCGTTAAGTCCATGGAATAGTATCCAATCTTGGAGATCAAATCCCGTATATTTTGTCCTTTGTGGCTCTTATTACACCAATATAAAGGATTTACTAACGCATAAAAATAATTTTTTTTTTTAATGAGATCAGGTCACTATGTTACATATGATTTCATTGTTTGTGTTGGATTGATTTGCGATAGGTAACTTGGGGAAACTTCCCCTCATCATCGTCCCAGCAATGTGTAGAGAAAAAGGCAGCCCCTTTGGAGATGTTGATGTTTGCCAATCATATGGTTTGGCATACGCTTCACTTTCTATGGCGGTAATAAAGGCTTGTTTATTGTTGTTTTAATACGCCTTATTTTGATTAATAAGCTACACAATTTTGAAATCTTAAAACCAAATACTGAAAACTGACTATGCTAGCTATTACACATTGTATGTATTCCAGCTCGGAAATTTTTACATATGGTCATACACTTACAACATCATCCGAATATCTTCAAGGGAGATTGTAGATGTAGATGCAAATCACTCTGAAGTTGGAGATGAAACATATGGGAAGAACACAGAATTCTTACTTAAACCTGCTGATTATTCTCTAATGACTCCTAACAACAAGGTTAGAACTTAATAAACTTAATTTACCATCACTTCATCATATACTGTGAATTACTGAATATTGACTTTTTTTTGTTTGATGATGATATATAATATTGGCAGATTCCAATGTCATTAAAGTTTCAGCAAATGTTATCCACATTCTCAGGAAAGATCAATCTCAAGCCATTGTTTTCACCTTCTACTATTGGTGTGGTACGCTTGGTTCCTTTTTGCTCTTTACTCTAAGTAGGTCTATAACCAGTAATCAATGCAACCAATTAGTGTTTAATCCAAATACTTGTGTTAGATAGGATAGTTTTAAGTACAAGTCCTTTTTCGACGTTGGGTAGGTTCAAGTACTGGTGGTACCACTAAAAATGAAAAGATTTGTACTTTGTACCCTTCTATACAAGTACTTGATTTTATTTTCCTTCGGGTTTTTAAAGATGGGCTCGACCCGATTTTGGTCAAGCTATGGATATAAATTTCGGTTTGAAGTCGAGTCCGGATCAACCTCAATTTCTTTTTGGCAGGCCAAGGACAAGTATTTTAAATATTTCTAGTTTTTCTTTTTCATTTGCCCAGCCCAAAATGGTTGGAAAGCCCGATTGGTCCGGTCAAAATTTACAGGTTTTGGGCAAGGTCTGAACCTTGGCCCGACTACCCAACTTAATAGGTTGATTCTTTAGCCTTTGGCCCAACCAAAAGCCAGTTAACTTTGGCCGACGTCTTTTTAGATATATAGTTTATTGACTTTAATATGATAAGATGTAAGTGGGGTAATTGAGGTATCAAAAAATCATAACAAATTATAGTGGAGTTAATAGTGTAATGAAAAGTAAAAAATGTATAAGGGGAAAAAATAATATGTAGTAATAAAATACAAAGTATAAAAGGGTAAAATTGTTGAAGAGATATAATATGAAAATGTAGTAATTTGCCAAATTAAAAAAGGTGTAACTCTAAATCGATCTAATCGTCATCACTTACCTCATCAAATGTGTCTTTTTAAAATAAATGACAACATTATTTTATATTCATTCTATGCTCATCATTCATTAATTATGATTTCTTGATTATACAGATAGTTGGATTTATGATTGGTTTAATTCCTCCACTGCGAAAGTTGCTGATTGGTAATGATGCACCACTCCATGTCATTGAAGATTCAGCCTATTTGCTTGGGTACCAACTTAATTAACTACTAACGCTCTCTACTCATCTTAATCCCCTTTACCATAATATATGTTGCTTAGGTTATTTTTAACTCGAATACTCCATCTGTTCGGAATTAATACAGGGATGCAGCAATCCCAACCATCACGTTAATCCTCGGAGCAAACCTGCTTCTAGGTACTTTTAAAAACTCCAATTCAGTTACCAATCAATATGTTTTGAGAATCCACACGCTTTGATAAATTGGATGATTTTTTATATTCAGGTTTGAAGGGATCCATAATTCAGTTTAGAATTGTAATTGGCATAGTAGCCATACGTTACATTTTACTTCCCCTACTCGGCATTCTTATAATCAGGGGAGCTATTCGCGGTGGTATTTTAAAATGTGACCCATTATTTCAGTTTATTTTGCTACTTCAATATGCAGTCCCGCCTGCAATGAACATAAGTACGTTATCTAACTATTGAATTTTTTTTCTTAAATACGTGCATTTGATCAACATACACCAATATAATTTTCTAGGTTACTCTAATCATGGTCGATATTATTTCTAATAGTAATACATACACGCATTTCACTATTTAACCCAAAACCCATTCATACTTCCCTATAAGTCCTAGAGAGGGTGAAATAAAGTTTCCCATAAGCCTTTAAGTGACACTTTTAATTTAAGGTCTTTTTTGAAGTTTGTCTAATGAGTATTAGCTCATGTTAAGTTTAATTGCAATTTTTTTTGATGACTGAAAACCTACATAAATTATAATTTAAGTAAATTTAAAAGGGAAATTATTTGTATTTAAGACCCTAAATAATATATTCAATTATTCACAACAAAAGTTAGGGTTCTTCAAATTTAGATTAGGGTTTATAGATTCAAATAAATTTGTACTCGTATTAAGGAAAAAAAATAAATATATATTACTGTATGAAACTGAAACAACACGGAGTATAATTTATGATCCTTAATTAATTACCCACCTAATAATTTGTCGTGTATATATAATAATCCTTGAGGTCCTTGACTGCCTAATAGTTTATCGTACGTGTATCACCTACCAAATGTTTGTTAGTACTACGTACGAGTAACTTCTAAATTTTGATGATGAGCTGTGAAAAATGACAGGCACAATGACTGAGCTATTTGGAAATGGTCAAAGTGAATATTCGGTGATATTGTTGTGGACGTATGGTCTAGCTGCGGTTGCACTCACTCTTTGGTCCACTATCTTTTTGTGGCTTGTGGCTTCTTAGTTACTCTTCATTTTGAACTACTTTCCCGCTCACTAATCACATATAGTACTACAACTCTACGGTTCGCATGTGAGAGGGGCAGAGGGCACTTAGAAGATCGAAGTCCCTTACAAGTAGGGGCGAAATTGAAGATCCCTCTAACAAGTCCTGAAAGGGAGAGCGTTGACCATTCGGCCAGCTTTTGGTTCTTTCTTTTACAAGTAAAATGTATACTATCAAATGCTATACTTTTAGTGTAATATACAGATGAATTATACACGTACAAGAGTACTCTGCAAATATAGTGCAATGAAGTAAATTTGTATCTTCAAGTTTTATAGAGATGTATCTAGACTAAATGCTAGCTACCTAGTTGGTTTTGTCTGTTGTATTCAAGATTTAGGATTAAATTTCATTGTATTATTTGTTGTTTGTGACTTTACGCACACACATACTGAACCAATTCTTTTGTGTGAAATTAATACTCCCCATGTTCCAGAATAACCGACATACTTAAATTTTGCATACATGTCGATGCACTATTTTGACTTATTTTTACATAAGTAAATGCCAATGAAAATTATATATATATATATATATATATATATATATATATATATAAAAGTTATATTATGAAACTTTATATTAGTACCTATCTAGCAACATAATTTATAATAAAATATGTTGTTATTATGTTAATAATAATAACTTATATATTAGAATTTTTTTTTGAAAGTTTAATGTTTTTAACTTTATGTATTAAAAATAATAAAAATACAAGTATATTTCAAACCAAATGTAATTAAGAAACCCAACAAAAAAATATAAAAGTGACTAGATTTTAGATTAGTAAAGGTATGTTTTGTTCATTTTATTTTCATTAATATCAGAGCTCATAAATTCAGATTAGTTCAGAAAAATTTAGGTAAGATAAGTCGAGGAAAAATAAGTCTTGATACTTCCTTTGTGATTTTTTAAGTGAAATGTTTTGGCTTTTTGCACTATTTACTACATTATCCACTTTGGATGATGTTAGTGATTTATTGCGTAGTAGTTGGAATCATTTCGATTATTAATATTCAATTGTTTTAATTTTAATTTATTGTTAATCAAAGATATTATTGGTCAAAGTTCTACATCGACATACTCACATACGTGCACAGGAGAATTATTGTTTCACGTAAAAAAATATGGAGGGAGTCTAGGTTAGTAAGAGTTATCCAAGTACATATTACAACTACGATAAATTTTATTAAGGTGTATTAATTTAAGTCTAGATAAGTTATGTTAGGTTGACTTAAATGAAAATTAGGTGAATAAAACATAGTACCCTAAGGCCTTGTTCTTTTGAGCTTCTAGGCAGAGAAGCCCGTAGACCTGGCAATCTTGACCCAGACCCGAAGACCCGACCCATGACCCGAAATCGACCTGAAAACAGTAACCCGAAATTGACCCGAAATCCGAAATCAACCCGACTCGACCCATACCCGACCCAAATGACCCGACTCGAAGTTGACCCGATACCCGAAGTGACCGGACTCGAAGTTGACCCGATACCCGAATTGACCCGACCTTAATTTAACTTGAATTAATTGACCTTAATAGACCCGAAACCCGAAGTGACTAGAACTAAAATTACCTTATACTTGAAATGCAGAATCAATTTAAGCCAAAGACTTGACCCGAGCAAACCGAAACAGAAAATAACCGCAATCAAACTGACTTATTTTTTTTTTTATTATTTTAATTTGTAATGTGTAACAGTGTAAGTAATTTACATATTTTGAGTGTTACTTTTCTCGACTTCTTCGGCTTTTTCTCTATTGAGTTATAAGTTATTAAAATTCGTAAAAACATTGAAAATTAACGTCTATTCTACGGAGTTTGTCCATAAGATTAAGAAAAAATTTACTAAAGCTTGAAATAAAAGTCACAATTCTCACAAGTCAGGAAAAAAAATAGTACAATAATAATGCGTACATAACATAATGTTCAATACCAAATGAAATAACAAGGTCTGATAGGCAAAGATAGCTACCGACCCGAATATGACCGACCCGAAATTTGGACCCGAAAATTGATCTGACTCGAACTCAACCCGACCCGACCCGACCCAATTATCCGTTGACCCGAAATCAATCCGAAACCCGAAATGACCCGACCCGAACTTGACCCGATAACTTATTGACCCGAACCGAAATGACCCGACCCATACCCGTCCCGAATGACCCATTTGCCAGAGTAGAGCAGAGCAGATTTCAGTAGAGCAGAGCAAAGCAAAACAACTCAAAAGAATATGGCATAGCTAATTCATTTCAAATGGAGGAAAATAGGGGATATGTAAAGCTAAAAATCACGTGCGTGGACTTAAGTATCCAAATACGCTGCAGTTTATATACTATGATTAATCATTTTTATGGACAATAATTGAGTAACTACGGTGTTATGTATCTTAGCTTCTTCAGTACACTTTCTGATTTTCTCTTGTATAAAGCTTCTTCTAAGTATATAGAATAGTCATAAGCTAGTTGGAAAAATGAGTACAATGAATCTATTTGTGATGGCTTCGATGCCAATCTTGAAGGTGCTTTTGATAACTGCCATTGGTTCATTTCTTGCGTTAGATCGTGTTAATATACTTGGCGAGAATGCTCGAAAGCATTTAAACAAAGTAAGTACTTCGTATACACTTAAAGATCATATCATATAATATCGTTTATTATTCGTCTTTCAATTTAAGGAATGATATTCATGTGTTTTGTAACTCATGTTGATCCATGGAGTTTTGAGTTATTATGACTTGTTTGTGGTGTGTTTAGGTTGTGTTTTTCGTATTTGGTCCGGCGCTTGTAGCTAGTAACTTGGCAAAGGCCGTCACCTTTGAAACCTTTCTCACTTTGTGAGTTTCTAAGCATCTCTCCTTATCTCCATTAGCTATTATCTCTATTTGATTGATTGACTCTGTACGTAATAGTTAATATATAGCCGTTGTTACACTTGTGTTTTTACTGTCTTTGATGTACAACTTTGATTATAATTGCATATTCTCTCCATATTAATTAGACCCTACATGATAATACGGGTGACAAACTTCAGCCTAAAATTTCAATATTTGACCTCATAAAGTCATATTCCAAACGAATGACCACTTTAGTAATTTTTTGTCTAATTAATTTTTTTTATTTGCATAGTTAATTACGGTTGTTTTTGTTTGTACAACTATAGGTGGTTTATGCCAATAAACATCTTCATTACATATCTAATTGGTTCAATTACTTGGGTGGATACTTGCCAAAGTTACAAAAGCTCCAAAGCATTTCAAAGGCCTAATAATAGGATCATGTTCTGCAGGTAAATCTTTACGTATACGTGTAGAATTGAAAATTGTACATATATCTAACAGATGATCATGAGATTAATGTATGCATAACATGCTCGTTTGTTGTGGGTAAACTAAGTTTTTCCGATTGCGGTGTTCTAATAGGGAGTTTGGGGAAACTGCCCATCATAATTGTCCCAGCAATGTGTAACGAGAAAGGCAGTCCCTTTGGTGCAGTTGATGTTTGCCATTCTTATGCTATGGCTTACGCTTCACTTTCAATGGCGGTATGATTATTAAACCCTACAGGCCAGCAATACTGTTGTTTGGAATTTGATCAAATTTACCATAATATCATTCGTCCTTGTACCAATATACAGGCTCACAATGTCATAATATTAGTATCATAAAACGTTGGAGTTAATGAGAGATTTTGGGACGATATGACAAGTATTAATAAATGGAGAGAGTACCATACTATGTAACTAGTGATTATGTTTACGAGTACTTATGTGGTTCTGTGGTTGAATTTCAGTTAAATGGTATATTTATCTGGTCGTACACATACAATATCATCCGGATATCATCAAAGGAGATTGTAGAAGAAGTAGATCAAACATCACCAAACAGAGAACCTCTGCTTCCATCACAGAACAGCCAGGTTAAATTAGAGCTTCACACCCTTAATTAATTAATTTTCTTGGAACATCCCTAATTTTGACATTTTCGTGTTTAATGGTATATATGTTGACGTGCAGACTCCATTATCATCTAAATTACAACAATTCTTAACTACATTCCCAAGAAAGATCAATTTCAAGGCATTTTTGGCACCTTCTGCTATAGGAGTGGTATTACTTAAACCCCTCAATTTTATGTTTTATCCAAAATCTAAACTCGAGTTTAAATTGGTGTGACGTAGTAGTCCCAAGCCAAGCTTCCCTAAACTCGAGTTTGGCTTGACTCATTAGTCAATCAACTACATTTTGATTTTCTTACAGATAATTGGATTTATGATTGGAATGATTTCACCACTGCGAAATCTGCTGATTGGTAATGATGCTCCTCTCCATGTTGTACAAGATTCAGCTTATATGCTTGGGTATAGACTTTAACCAATTAACGCTTTCAACTTTGCTAATTGCGTGCGTACGAGTAATTTTTAAACAAAATGATTAATTTACACATAACAATTCCATAATGCAGAGATGCCGCCATTCCAGCCATCACATTGATTCTAGGAGCAAATCTTCTACCAGGTAAGGTACTTAATATAACTCCGGTTTTAACAACCAAAAAGGCATTATATTCTATTAATTCACACAATTAAGTTAATGCTTTTCTTCAGGTCTAAAGGGATCTCAAATACAAGTTAGAACTATTATATGCATAGCAGTTGTTCGCTACATACTGCTTCCTCTGCTAGGCCTTGTTATAGTCAGGGGCGCGGTTCATGTTGGTATTCTACACGTCGATCCCTTATTTCAATTCATTCTGCTGCTTCAATATGCCCTCCCGCCTGCTATGAGCATAAGTACGTACCTTCACTATAGCATTTTATCTACACTATATGTAAAATTATTTAGGTGGTCATAAATGATTATTTAAGTGCATGAACGAACATAAGTGATAAATGTAACCATCAATTTTTTTTAAAGGACCGTTTAAAAGCTTGATGGTCCTCAACTACCCAATAATTTAGCGTGATTCAATTTGTCATATGTTATAATTAGTCGTGTCCTGTGATATTTGCAGGGACAATGACTCAGGTGTTTGGAAGTGGCCAAAGTGAATACTCGGTAATTTTGTTGTGGACATATGGTCTAGCAGCGGTTTCACTTACTCTTTGGTCCACGTTCTTTTTATGGCTTGTGGTTTCTTAATTCCGTATTTCTGTTCAATAGTCACTATATATTGTATTCCTACAATCCTACTCCATAAAATTGTGTACGGTCATGAACTAAATTATTATTGAATGTGTGAGTGTTATCTATGCCAATGTTGTTGGATTAGTTTCAATGTACATAATATTTCGTAACTTTCGCAATTAAAAAATATCATTGGGCAAGGTTGCTTTGACATTCTAAATAGGAAGTATAAAATGTTAGTGGGACATCTAAAGGAATGGAGTTTTTTGTCTTCCCCTTCCTACTTCCTACTTCCTAACCCTACTACATTCTATGGTACTACGTATATTTTAACTTCTGTGTACATAGACAAACTGTAGCGTCTGATTAGTCCTTTTTTTTTTTTTTTTTTTTTGACAATCAGAAGAAGAGATTTTATTGGATATTATCCTTGTCACCAAGGATAGTAGGCAAAACATCAGGAGTACAATTCTCCATTAAGACTCGTAACTCACTGTGGTCCAAAGAGGACTTAGCAATGAGATGAGCAGCCTTGTTACATATTCTAGGACAAAAAGCAAAACTACAATACTCAAAAATACTAGTCAGACTTATAGCATCAAGGACAGTAAGTTGGGCTGCAGATTTCTCTCGTACACTTCCTTGGAGCATCTTCACAAGCTGAAGGCAATCAGATTCCACCTCTAACCTTCTCAGACCAGCATCATACGCCAGAGTGAGACCAAACATAATAGCCTGAGCTTCAGCTTCTAATGGGGAGCACTCAATAGAGATACCCATACTTGCAGTCATCATGATATCCCTAACATCATCTCTGACGATCATCCCAACTCCAATCATATACCACTTTAGGGATCCTTATCTTTGCAATAGCTGCCACTTCAAACTCAGAGAGTAAATCTCTGAGGTCTTGAACTTGATGTAATTCTGTTTCCAGGGAGCAGGGGTATCCATTTGTCACCCCACAAGCGGACACTGCTCCCATTGCCAATAAGCCATCTTGAACCCTCAATAATCAGATCCCTTGCAGAGACAATAGAGCGCCAGGTGTAGCTTGCGTATGGGGATATTTTTGCATCCCAAAGTGTTTGAGCGCTGAAAGTATTTCCCTTTCAGAACCCGTGCTGCAAGAGAGTCTGGATTAGTGGCAATTCTCCAAAATTGTTTAGCAAGAAGGGCACTATTAAAAGATCTAAGGTCCCTAAAGCCAATCCCACCTTCCTTCTTAGATTTACAGCTCCCAAGATATCAGGGCCAATTTTCGCTCACTGCCTTTCTGACCCCACCAGAAATTCCTTCATAATGAAGTGATGTTTGCAAGGACAGATTCCGGAAGCTTGAAACATTGCATGGCGTACGTGGGTATTGCTTGTGCTATGGATTTTAGCAGCACCTCTCTACCAGCTCTGGATAAATATCTATTTCTCTTTCCACCCTTTCACCTTCTTCCATACACGGTCTTGAATAGCCTGAAAAACAGTTTTCTTGGATCTCCCAAGGTAAGTGGGGAGACCAAGGTACTTCTCGTGTCCTTCGACTCTCGTAAAGTTCAACTTAAACTGAAGAATTTCCTGCAAATTTGCACTAACATTACGACTGAAGGATACTTCCGATTTTTCAAGGTTAATTTTTTGACCCGAAGCTAGCTCATAGGTGGACAAGATATCAATAATCGCCTTTGCATCAGACTCACTGGCTCTTGTAAATAAGAGACTATCGTCTGCAAAAAAATAGATGTGAGATAGTAGGCACATATCTTCCCAGCTGCACTTCCTAGCTTCTGCATTACGAAGAAGGGCAGAGAACCCCTCAGCGCAAATCAAGAAGAGGAACGGTGAAATTGGATCTCTTTGGCGGAGACCTCTAGTAGGAACAAATCTGCCAGACGGAAAGCCATTGACCAGTAGGGAATAAGACACAGACGATAGGCATCGCATTATAAGGGCAACAAAATTCACATCAAACCCCAATTTCATCATCATCCCCTCAATAAAATTCCACTCCACCCTATAGTATGCCTTGCTCATATCGAGCTTTAAGGTCATATACCCTTTTATTCCACTTTTCGTTTTTTTCTCAAGTAGTGGAACAATTCATAAGCAACGAGGACATTGTCAGTTATACGCCTACCACTCTACCAGGGACAAAGGCGCTTTGAGGTTCACTAATCACACCTAGGGCTGGAAAAAGCTGACCCGACTCGACAGCCCGACCCGAACCCACCCGAAATAAATGGGTTTTGACAGAGAATTTCAACCCGTTTATGTAATTGGGTCAACCCGAACCCAACCTGAAGTTAAACAGGTCGGGTTCAGGTTGGAAATCCCAACCTGAAACCAACCCGCCTAAACCCATTTATTTAATTGGGTCGGTTTCAGGTCGGGTCAACCCGAACCCAACCCGCCTAAACCTGTTTACCACTCTGTTTTTACAACCTAATTTTTAAATATGGGCCAATTAAGCCCAAACTATCTAATGAAAAACCCTAAAAAAAAAATCATACCTCACGCCGCTTTTCATTCAATATTTACTCATTCTCTTTCTCTCTCCTCTCTCTTCTCTAGTTCTCTCTCTTTACCCTCTTGTTTTTAATTCTTTTCCATTAAAATTGTTGATTGAAGCTTAGCTTGCTGAATATTCATATCAACATTCCCAAGGTCATTTACTTGTTAATTTCATTCTCTTTACTTAATTTTTTTGTGTTTTGATACGTTTTTTTCGTCAATTTCAGCAATTTACATGTTATTATGCGTTTTGTTTCTTCTATTTCAATAATTTACTTGTTTTAATCTGATTAAAGTTTGTTTGTTTATGGGTTTATTTGTTTATGCTATTTTTTCATCACTTTGATTATGCGATTTTATTTGATTTTTTATCATCTATTTATGCGATTTACTTTGATTTTTTATGAGTTTATGAGAATATTTCAGCTTGTTCATGAGTTGATTTTTTCATCATGAGTTGGAAGCTTGGAATGGTGTGAATGTTGTTAACTAATTTTTTGCATTTTTTGTGATTTCTCTCTGCATTTGGCTTAATTATTTATTTAATTTATTTTTAATCAACCGATTGTTGACAACCTCATTCCTTCTGAACCCATTGAACATGCGAATCCGAATAAGATGATAAAGATACTGAATTATGTCGAACGCAGCAGCACCTGTTTTGATTTTATTGCCTAATTATTTATTATTTATTTGATAATACCCAGCCAGTTTATCATATTTAATTTTATTGTTGTAGGATTGTATGAAGTGTAATGGAATTATAATGGATTTATGTTTGCTTTGAATTTGTATTTTATGTTATTTGAATGATACATGTATAAATACATGTTAAACAAATTACAAGGGTATTTTTAAAATAAAATAAAAAAACAGGTTTAGAGGGGTCGGGTTCAGGTCGACCCGTTTAAAACCAGGTCGGGTTCAGGTTGATTTATTTAACCTGTTTAAGTAAATAGGTCGGGTTCAGGTTGGGGGGTCCTAACCTGTTTATGTAAACAGGTCGACCTGAACCCGACCCGACCCGACCTGTTTGTCAGCCCTAATCACACCCGGGAGCGTGAAAATACTTTTACATGCTAAAAAAAATCTTTAAATGAGAAAATTAACGTGATACCATCATTTAATAATTCTAAAAAAAAAGAAAAGAGATACTATGTGCTTCATTTAAACTAGGGCGTATGCACCATAGCTGGCTATATTTGGGAGCTCTCTTGGTTTGGCCTTATGCCATAAATTTAGTTTTCGACAGTTTATTAATGAGAAAAAATATATATAAATAAATATTTTTTAGGGTATAAATGTCCGCAAATTATTGATAAGACTTAAAAAAAAATATACATTAACATTAATGAGGTCAAATACGTAAACAAACATTTTTAGGAAAAATATCTCTAAAAATGTATTTATCTCTAATATCCCTAAAAACATTTTTAGGAAAAGTATCCCTATAAACTTTTATATCCCTAAAAATATTTATATACCTATTTCCCCTCGGTGATGTTTTTCCTAAAAATATCCATAAAAACATTTATACCCAAGCGCGTTTTTTGTGTGGCTGGCCACACCGTGTGGCCGAGGCTACTCGGTTGGCCAGCGGTCGGCCAAGGGTTATTTGGTCAGGGTTACTTGGTTAGTGATTACTTGGTCGGTCAGAGGTTACTTGATCGGTCAGGGGTTACTCGATCATTCAGGGGTACGGTTATATATCCCTAATAAGTAACCCCGGTCATACGGTGTGGCTAACCACATATAAAACTTTGTATATATAATAATTATTATTATTATTTGATTTAATTCGAAATAATCACATTAAATTTTACTAAAAAGTTGAGGTGAAAACGACCTTAAACATAGAAAATTTTGACTTTTACCACTTCTAAAAAATCATTATTTATTGGCTTTTACCACCTACATAAAAAAAAAGTTTTATTTTACCACCACATAAAAAAAATAAAAGTTGGCTTTTACCACCAATCACCTCCAATTGACGGATTCCATCCATAAATCCGTTAGTGGGGCCTACCAGGCTACCATGTACACGTGTCACTTTATTATTGGGTAAATTTTAAAAAAAATAAAAAAACTTTAAAAAATTAAATAATGTAAAATAAAATAAAAACGCAACCACCAACCAGCTCCCAGCCACTGCCGGGTCGGCTACCAGCCCCACCACCAACTCGACACACAACAACTACCGCGCCGCACAATGCACAAGCCAGAACCACGGATTCCGACCCCATTTCCACCAATTTGCAACCTTAAAACCCTAGCCATCGAATTTTGACCACCCATAAAGCCCCCTCCTACCGAATTCCAACCATTCCTAAAACCCTAGCCACCACCAAATTTCGCACTCCTAAAACCCTAGCCACCACCTAAGCTAATTCCGACCTCCTCCTTAGCCAACACTAAATTCTGACCTCTCCCTAGCCCCACCCGAAATTCTGACCAACCGAGGTGAGTTGATTTCGTTGCCGGCTGGTTGACATGGAAGATTGGGGGAGATGAAGAAGAAACGTCAAAAGGTGGGCCCTACTAACGGATTCATGGACGGAATCCGTTAGTTGGTGGTGAAATCCAATTTTCGGAAATTTTGTTGGTGGTAAAATAAAACTTTTTTTTATTTAGGTGATAAAAGTCAATAAATGGTTTTTTGAAGGTGGTAAAAGTCAAAATTTCCTTTAACATATTTTAAAATAACCCATGCCAACAATTGTACAATTATCAATATAAATTCATCATCATCATAAGCTAAATAATCGAAGTAAAAATAAACTACGTACAACAGTACAAATGCAACCCCACCGTGCATAAGTAATGGAAAATTATAACAGTAAAATAACTTCCTCCAATACATTTTAAAGCTTTTGAGATGTAGCTTCAATGTCTCACCAGTCGGGCGAATATTTAGCTATACAAAAGGAACGTGTAACTGTAAACAATCGGGCGACTGTTTATCTGCATGCTTTTATGTAAATTATAAAAGCAATAATTTTACCTGAACAAAGAAAATCAAACTATTATTAATTAGCCATTCATATCATAGACTTTTAAGACTTTAAAACAATTAAATTATTACAAATTAAAGGGAGCGAAGAAAGAATTTAATTTGTTGATTTCACAAAAGTTGGGGGAAAAAAGGAAGATAAAATGGGATTAATAGATTTGTTTGTGGTAGCATCATTACCGGTTGTGAAGGTTCTATTAATCACTGCCCTAGGCTTGTTTCTTGCTTTGGACCGTGTTGATATCTTGGGTGAAAATGCTCGACATCACTTAAACAAGGTTGGTATTGCCTATTGGTTCATTTATTTTTGTTATAGCTAGATTTTCAATTTTTGAAAAAACGAAGATTTATTCAAGGAAATGTTTCATTTCAACAAACGATCGAATAACATTATTATTATGCTGCTGACAATTGTTAAAATATCACTCAGGTTAAATTTGGCTAGTTTTGATGGTTTTTAGGTTGTGTTTTACGTTTTCAACCCGTCCTAGTTGCCAGTAACTTGGCTAAAACCGTCACTCTTAAAAAGTTTCTTACCTTGTAAGTTTTTATTTTTATCCCAAGTTTACGATTCGTTTAAACATAAATGATTTGTTTTAGATTTCTTAGGATTTATTTATTTATTTACTACTCCGTAGTAATTATTTATTTTTGATGTAGGTGGTTTATGCCAGTGAACGTATTGATAACGTTTATTATACATGATTCAATTCCACTTTATTTTTGGGATAACTAGTTTAAACAAGTCATATAAGTTCAATTTACAAAGTTCAATAATTAAATTCAAGTTTTGATGAGAACATATATAAGTGAAAATAAGGTAGATTGAACACACTAAGCTAGCCATTTCGGTCTAATCTCATCTCAATATGCATGAAATTTGATAAATTTGTATCAAATTCAATATACATGAAATTTGATCTAGCTAGAGAAAAAATGAATAATTGTGTAACGGAGAAAGTAGTGTTTTGGTTATTATATTGACAATAGCTGATTGAATTTCCTAATACAATTTCAGTTAGGGGCGGTATACTTGTGGTTGTATGTATACAACGTTGTACGAGTCACGGCTTGTGAGGTGGCGGGAGAAACTGATACAAATTATGAAGCCCTTCTTCCTTCCACCACTGATATAAGCTCTTCATCGGTGAAGTTCTTGCATTGTTACTTAAATGGTATTCTTCTTATTTATTTTTGCATTAGTAACTTGGATTTTTTTTTCTTTTTTATTTTATTTTTGGTGAAATGTAATTTGTGAATTTGATTGACTATATTTCGAATAAACTTGGACAGATTTCTTTTACAGGCAGGTTAAAACAATACGTCAGAATTCTGTTACAAAAGATCAATGCCAAAGCAATATTCGCAGCATCAACTATTGCAGTGGTACCCTCTTAACACTTTAATTTTTGTTACAACTTGGTCTCATTTATATTTTCGGTTTTGATTTATATATGCAACCTGGCCTACCCTTAAACCCCATTTGGTGTACTTAAACTTGGTCCTTTGAAGATTAATCATTATATTTGTATTTAGCCTTTATCAATTCATTTATCATATGATCCAAAAATTGTCATATATAGCAAATTGGTAAGGCAAACCATAAATCTATTAACTTGTAGTATTGAATGTAAGTACTTGGGTTTGCCATCGGAATGATGTCTCCAATCAGATATTTGATGATTGACGACAATGATGCTCCACTCCACGTTATCATGGACTCGGCTTTATTACTTGGGTATGCCATTTCCAAATTATATGCTAATAAAGGGGTCGATATTAGCGAGAATTGTAATTAGATTGTTTAAGTCGTACATCACACAGGTACTAACCTAGTTCAATTCATAATATATAGAGATGCAGCTATCCCTACGGTTACCCTAATACTTGGAGCCAATCTCCTACAAGGTTATCTCTTTTGCCTTCCAATCTTTTAAATCGTACAATCTACAATCAATATAACCCGGCCAATATACAAATTACGAAGTATAGGACTTGATTTTTTTCAATGTATTTTGTTTATTTTGTTGTCAGGTTTAAAGGATTCGAGTATTCAACCTAGAGTTGTTATTAGGATAGTTGTATCTCGTTACATAATTCTTCCTCTGCTGGGCATTCTTATTGTTAAGGGTGCGATCCAAGTTGGTTTTGTTCCATTCAACAATATATTATTTGTGTTTGTTCTTTTAGTTCAATATACCCTGCCACCACCAATTAATTTAGGTACGTACTTTTATACTACGTATATATTTCTCACTTAGTACCCCTTCATGTTTATTTTAATTTTTAGGTTTATTAATTTACACAACTTTAACTATTAATGATATATATATAATTATAAGTAAAAAATTACGTTTTATAAATAAAGTTGATACATGTTTTTTTTAAAAAAAAAAAAAAGTTGATACATGGATAATATACATTGAGAAAGATCATATATTCATATGAAGTACTATTTGAATATTATCATTTATTTTATATACAAAATATAATCAAAATAAATATACAGAGTATGTATGAATGACGTTAAAAGTCCCGAAGCAATTTAAAAAATTATATAATAACGGAGTAGTGATAGAGTATATACACTGATCCTGAGCTTCAAGTCTTCAACCATCAACTTAAGTTTTTGGTTGAGATGGTCTTCTAACATGCTATCAAGAGCTAGCGTGACACATATATTACGGGTTCAAATCTCATCCACCCTTCATTTTAAAGTGGAATATTAAATACTAGGTATGGTGGGCTCATACTAACCGATTATTAGTTTCAACCATCAACTTTAAATTTTAGTTGAGTTGGTCATCAAACAAGCAGAAACGTAACATTACCATAAATTATAATCAAACAATGCTTGCTTTTATATATTCTGATGTTTATCTTACCCGATGATTATGCTAGGAACGATGATGCAATTATTTGGAGCTGGCCAGAGTGAGTGTTCAGTAATTATGTTATGGACTTATTCTTTGGCATCTGTTTCTCTCACCCTCTGGTCCACATTATTTCTATGGATTGTCACTTGATTATATTCATACCTTGTAAGTTTCTACCAATCCGAAAAAAACTGATTTTTTTAATTGTTAAGAAATTTGTCCCATACTAACTTTGAATTTTTTCTCCTCGTTCATACGATGTGACATATATGGTACACAAAGTTAGTTTTAGGCTAAATCGGCCTCAAACCAACAAGATCAACGTCCAAATATGGATCAGAAATTTCTATAATTTTTTTTTAATTTTTTTTCGACATTGATTAGCCATTAGTTGATTTTGTATTACAAGGCAGAAATCAAGAAACGTGCATACTCCATTTAATTTTGTGAAGGACATCGATGATCGATCTAAAAGATGCAAATTTAATTTTGTGACAAATAAACTTTGATAGCCTACTTGGTTAGTGTATTTTTTAGATCGGAAACGGATTCGATTAAACTGATACTGTTATCGAGTGTTTGGTTAGAAGGTTTGGTAACTATTACCATTACCTAGGAGTAATGGTTACCTCTCATTTGTTACCACTAAAAAATGTAGGATAACAAATACCCTTACCCTCCTCAAAGTCTCAAACACAAATAAAGAGAGTAAAGTTTAACTAATTTCTTTCCATAGTTAAACCAAACAAATAAAAAGGTAATAGTTAAATGATTCCTCCCCCCTCTCTTATTTGTTTTCTTTCCATTCCGTTTTCATTATCCGAACCAAACGTCCCCTATACCCGAAGATGGAAGAATAGGCTTTGCCAACATTTAGTTCACGAAGTTCCGGAACTCTACTCTAGTAGTCACTAGACTCACTATACTAAACTCTAAAAAAAGCCTGATAGTTTCAGGGTGATGAAACAGTGGCAGTGTGGCTCCATTTGAATGAATTTGGGAGGCATATGTACTTTGGGAGATGAGTGAAATTTCTAGGAAATTATTTGAGTGATGTTTTTATTTTTGGACTTGTAACTTGTATTTTTTTTGTCCCTTATTTTTGTCCCATTTGACTTTTTACGGTTTTCAAGACACATTTTGAAATGTATATATCTCCATTTTTATACACACAAAAATTATTAATTAAAACTTGATATTAATAAAATATATAATGATACGATTCCAATAAAACCCCACATGAATATATTATCATTTATAGATTAACAAGACTTTAGGGTCAAACTTTTAAAAGTTTGAACCAAAATTATGCAATAAGACAAAAAATAAGGGACGGAGGGAGTAACAACTAACAAGGTAGTACTGAGATAATTTTAAGATACTCTTCACTCTAAGTTTGAATAAGAATGAGACAAGCTTGTCATTTTAATGTACATTTTTTTTTTTTTTTTGAAAGCAAGCTAGGAGGGAATTATATCAAATCAAGCCTCGCCAAAATTATGATACTTTGGGGGAAATCGGACATACAAACACGCTCAATCAAGCACGAAGTTTACCATCTAACAACACTATGGGCAACAATATTGCCTCCACGCTTAACATGAAATTAAAAGATCTACTGTCATTAACTCATTTTAATGTACACATATATCGAATTTGTACAGAATGATAATCTTTGATAGCAAAAGGAGTTTCTGGATATAAGATTTTTAATGATACACATGTTAATTACATGTTCAAAACTTCAAACCTTTGTAAGAACTTTTTGTTTATCACGCGTCTCCATATGATGTGATATTACTCGTACTTGTATTCGCCACTTAACCAGCTCTACTCCCAACAAAACAAATATACTCCTCCGGCTTCATTTGGACTGCATGTTTGCAATATAATATTTTGACCATAAATATTGTTAGTTGCTTACTAATAAAAAATATAACACTTGAATATTAATAATCTATTCATTGAGACGAATTAAAATAAAACTCAATATGACTATATTATGTTTTGTATATTAAGAGAAATTTAAAAAATTCTCCCACCTGATTAATAGCGTCACAATTACAAATAGAAAAATCAAATGGAGATGGCGGGAGTAGTAGTCTCGAACATAATTACCTGTAAACTTAATTCTGCTATCTATACGTTAGCATTGTTCAAACTTCGTGTAAAGTAATGAGCACAAATTTCAGTAATGCAGAATACAAGGAAAGCAATCAAAACTCCACAAATTCTGTAATCTTTTAGACTCAATCACATAGGATTCACATGTCTAATCTTAG
This sequence comes from Chenopodium quinoa, assembly GCF_001683475.1. Classification (NCBI taxonomy): domain Eukaryota; kingdom Viridiplantae; phylum Streptophyta; class Magnoliopsida; order Caryophyllales; family Amaranthaceae; genus Chenopodium; species Chenopodium quinoa. The sequence continues at coordinate 1,477,606 of NW_018744240.1, forward strand.
TTGTCATTCTCAATATCTCTTCTCTTCTCCCTTATTATTCTCCATTCTCTCCTTCTCCAAATTCAAGAGAAAAATCAAAGGGAAAAATTATTAATCCCCCCCCAAAAAATGGGTTTTATACATCTATTAGTAGTAGCATCACTACCAGTTGCGAAAGTGCTATTGGTAACAGCCGTAGGAATGTTTCTAGCATTAGAGCGTATTGATTTATTGGGTGAAAATGCTCGCAATCATTTAAACAAGATTGTGTTTTATGTTTTCAGCCCTTCTCTTATCGCGGCTAACTTGGCTAAAACCGTCACCTTTCAAAGTTTTCTTAGTTTGTAAGTTGAATTTAATACGGAGTAATTTTTTATAAATATTAAATATTTGTATTAAATTTATTGTTTTTAATTAATTAATTATTATTTTGATTATAGGTGGTTTATGCCAATAAACATATTGGTTGCGTTTATAATAGGGGCTATATTAGGATGGTTACTTGTTAAAATTACAAGACCACCTAAGCATCTCAAGGGACTCATAATTGGAACTTGTTCTGCTGGTAATTTATCTTTTTCTTCTTCCATTTTTTTTAATTATATTCTCAGTAATTATAATTTGGATCGTGGAATTATTGGTGGTTAAGTCTGGCTTTAACATTTAATTTTCTTAATGTGTCCTTGTTTTCCTGGTGTTTTCACTTTATATTGTGCTTTATTCTTAACTAGTTTTCTGGCTCGTGTAATGCATGGATTGTTTATAGGTATACAATGCACAAATTGTTTATAGGTAGTAATATGTTTTTATTGGAAAATGAATAGTTTACTAAAGGAGAAGAAGGAGTAAAAATTGAATGTAGTTGTAGAATATATTAAGTTAGGGGAAAGTGAACCAAACAACATTATTCATACATGTATTGAATTAAAGGTAGGGTTTATTTTATTTTATTTTTATTATTAAAAAATAAGAAAGGGGATTAAAAAAAGAAAGGTTAAATGAGCTGACATGTGTCATTGGTTAAAAATAAAGTTTACATGTCGTGGCATGATGAGTATGATGATTTGTGTTTTTAAATGCTAAAGTATAGATTTATGTGGACTTGTTATTGATTTTTTTTTTAAACAGTTGTCTAAAGTTGTTTGTAACTTTCTTTTAAAAAAAGTTCTTTGTAACTGCAAATGAGAGGAAAGGTTTTTTTTTTTTTTTTTTTTTTTTTGTTTTTGTGGTGAAATGGAAAAGTTAGTATACTAGATTACCCCCGGGCGATGCACGATTTTAATAAAAAAATTATAGTATAGAACTTGTATATACAATGAATCTTTTCAATTTTGTATTAAATTTATTGGAAGGAGATTTCTTAAAATAAATACAATTTGAATATTTTAGGAATTTTTTAGACATTTGAATATTAGTGTTAAAGAATGGAGGAGAGAGAATGATATATCTTTAAATCAAAAGAAAGGAATACATTTGCTATTCAATTTACTATACTTCTGTTTTCTAGATTAAAGATCTTGAAACTTAATTAGCTTGTTTACGAAGTATCACACAAAAGAAAAAAAAAACTATCACAAAAAAATGACATCATCAATGGTTTTAGGCGGGAAAAAATTTCATAAGAAAGCGACACATATACAATTTTGAGGAGAGATGATGTCAACAATGTTTTGTTTTAGTAATAGTTAATAGATTATTTAATTTGCTTTTGGTTGAAAGAAAAAATTTAATGATAGAGCAAAAATGGTTGGACCAAAAATAATGGGTGTGAATTGTGATACTTGTGAGAATAAATGTGTGGTTCTTACATTAGGCTGTTAAAAACTAAGGAGAATCTAATGATTTGGCTTGATTTGAAAATCGATCTGGTGATCTTATCCAAAATTCCAAATGATCAACCCTAACCCAATGTTTTTGGGTTTGGGTTAACATTATTTTATTTAATTTATTTTTGGCTTTTTAACAGAAATATACTTTTTCTGTTTTTTTAGTTAACAACTTTTGACTTATGCACTATTTACAAACTACTCTTTGACTAGCTTTTGTGATTTATAGCTACGATAAAATATAGTCATGCGGATTTTGTTTAAATTGCCTCAATGTATATTTTATTAAATCCACTTTTTATAATTTTACAATGTCGATAATTAGAGATATTAACCATTAAAATAGTGCACTATGACAAGCATGATAATAGAAAAATGTCATGCTTGCCATAGTGATTTTACAATTGTCAATGTATATTTTATTAAATTCACTTTTTATAACTTTACAATATCGATAATTAGAGATATTAACCATTAAAATAGTGCACTATGGCAAGCATGATAATAGAAAAATATCAACTAAAAAAACTAAGGAAGTATGATTTTTCAAGCTTTTTTGCGTTTTATTTTTCATTTTGTTATTCGAACATATTCTCCAATATAATATTTAGCCATTACATTTCTACTTCATAATTTAAATTGTTACCAATATGAAAATAAAATAAAAAAAGAAAACTTGTAAAGATTACAAAATTAAAGAAAAAGGCCAACATTAAATGATTAAATATATGGAGAATAATATCTAAATATCACTTAATTTTCTTTTCAAAATCTTATATTTGACAATAGTAATACTTAAGTCTATATAACCCTTTTGATTATCTCTCCTTTACTTAATGTTACATCATCTTCACTGACTATCTTTGTAATATATACTCCGAATTATGCAAAGTTTATCGATGCAATTCAATACATCTCATTTTTAACTTACAAAATAATGATATAGTGTACAAAATGTTGGCTATATATATAGAACTCAAAGTAAACATCTTCTAACAGTGGTCGGTGGTGGTTGGTGGCGCAGTATGGGTTATGCGGATGCAATTGGTGCGGGTCTATAGGTTGGTTTTAATCCGAGAGAAAGATAGACGAGAGAGAAATGAATGTCAAATGGTGGATAGATGATCAAACTCATCAATCAAAAAACAAGTTTTCATTTATTAATAAATGTATTTTTTTTTTTAAAAAAAAAAAAAAAACTTCAAAAAAATGGGTTGGCGGGGCAGGTTGAGTTTCATCCGTAAATTTACAAGTTAAACGGATTTGGGAACTCATAGCCTTATTAATCCAAATACATTTGATTTGTTTTAAGCTAAAAAGAAAAAGAACATAGTTTTTTTCTTGTCATGTAACTAGAATTGAAGAGAGACAAAAGTGAAGTATTAAACTATCTTAAAGGTGTAATTAAGGCTTAGGCGCTACTTATCCAATAAAAGCGTAATACTTTTGCATATATTAATGTACTCCCTACATACATGTTTAAGATTATTTACACACTTGTCTCATTATAAATATCTTGCATATAAGAATGACACAAGTTTAATCATAAACAGGGAATATGGGAATCTTCCCTATCATTTTAATTCCTGCAATATGCAAGGAGAAGGGCAGTCCATTTGGAGCCATTGATGTTTGTGAGACGTATGCTCTATCCTATTCTTCGCTTTCCTTGGCGGTATGATTTCGAAATCCGATCATCTATTTGTTTTTCACTCATCAATCATGTTGTACAAAATTCTCCGAAACAAAAAACAATGCCATAAACTTAAGTCTTATATGATCAAACGGGTATACTAAGATAACCTGATTATTCATTTATCGCACCCACTTGCCATCCCTACATATATACAATAATACGACTCATAAGTAAGTTGTTAATATTTGATTAATGAATTGTTGTTATCAGATAGGGGCAGTATACATATGGTCACTTGTTTACAACATTGTGAGAATGTCTGCTGAGGAAATAGCAAGAGATAAAGAGGCAATTAATAGCTCAGGCATCCCCATTCAGGAACCCCTCCTTCCTTGCAGTGAAAATCATTGTCTCGCAGCTTCTCATCATCAGGTCATCATAAACTCTTCCTAGCTCTTGTAAAACTAATTACGTCCTCATTAGTATCAAAATACTTGCAACAATTTGACTTTAAATCATACACTATTTGAAAGTTTTTTTTTTTTTTAATACACTGATTATATATTTTGTATCACTGGCATTGACCACATTTTCTTACTAGCATATGAAAAATCAAATGTTGTTGTTGTGTAATACACTAATACATCATTAGGTTGGTTTTAGTGTATATTATTTTACAATGATATTTTTTTATTTACTAATCTATAACCGCATATGATCAAACTTATGCATTGACCTATTAAAAGGTGAGATTTTAAAATAGTTGAGTGTCCTTAAAGTTAGACAAATCTCAAGGTATTATTCTACTAATTTAATAACATTTGCTCGTTTTAATATATTCAAATGATCAAACAAGTTAACATTAAGATTTTTCTTGAGCAGGTTTCATTGTCAGTCAAGATAAACTACTGTATAAGAACTTTCTTAGGAAAGGCCAACCTCAAAGTAGTGTTCGCACCATCAACTATTGCAGCGGTATCCTCTAAACTCTAGCTCTTTATTTTGCCAATTTCAATCATAATATTCAATATTTCAATAAATACAAATTCTTAGGAAGTACCATTTAGTAGTAAAACTTTGTGCATTTCAATAGAAATTAATTAATTTTGAAGGAACACATTTTTCATAGTTATCCAATGTTTATATATACAAAAAAATTATTATAGTAATTTTATGTGCATTTCCTAGTACTACTATGAGTAGTATTTTGAAGTAATAATAGCGCCATTCTTGACATGATTTTAGATATTTGGTTTTGCAATTGGAATGATTTCTCCGATCCAAAAATTGATGATCGGCAATGAAGCTCCACTCCATGTTGTCACAGACTCGGCCTTCATGCTAGGGTACCCTTTACACTCTCTATCTCTCTTTCTCTCTCTCTTTTTTTTTTCTATAAAAAAGTTATGTTCATTCTATTACCAATTGCATTAAGAAAAATAAGTTCTAATAAGGTTTAATTTATAGTAAGATAAATTTATGAAACTAAATTATGCTAAGGGCTAAAAGGGTTAAATTTAAATCAAACATTTTGTTTAATAATAAGGCCTAACTAGTAAGTAAATTTCATATGAATAAAACGCACCTTTAGTTTTGTCATACATAATGCTCCATTGCTACCTCTCTCGGCTCATAACCCCCAGCAGACCCTATCACTATGGTGTTGTTTGTTTGATATGAGAATTTACTTCCCATGGGAATTTGTATTTCATGGGAATTAAATACCTACATCCAATTTCCAGGAATTGTCTAAACTTGTTTGGTTGAGATGAAGGAAGTTGACTTACCTAGGGGGGGTTAAGTAATTAACTTCCCATGTTTTGTGGGAAATCTCAATTCCCATATTTACACTTTTTATTATCAACCAAACAACTCATCCATTTTCAAATTCCCATGATTTTCTACTTCCACCATTTTCTTTGTGCAACCAAACAAGCCCTATAATTCTATAAAACAGGGGAAAACATCGTAACATTCAATCTAATCTATAACATGTATCCCAAATATACAGAGAAGCAGCCATTCCAGTTCTCACCATAATACTCGGAGCCAACCTCCTTCAAGGTATAATCTCATCTCCTTCCGATACAACCAATTAATCATACAAATTCAAACTTTGAATAACTTCCTAAATCTTCAATTCCAATCTTATGATGGTCAGGATTAAAGGGTACCGGCATTCAACTAAGAGTTATTCTTGGCATAGTTGTAACTCGCTACGTACTTCTTCCTCTATTCGGAATTCTCATTGTTAAGGGTGCACTCCAACTTCGTCTTGTTCCGTCCAACAATAAATTGTTCGTATTTCTTCTTCTTCTTCAATATTCCATGCCACCAGCAATAAACCTAGGTATGTAATAAACACCATTCTACTATCAATCTTGTTAATTATTTTTTACATGCCATTCTTCAATTTTGTTCCTTTACATGAGTCTAATGTCGTATTGTGTTTACGTAGTACATGAGTAACACGATGGAAGTGTATTATGTATCTCAAATGTTACAAACTTATAATATTCAGTGTCACAAAAGTTTTACTATCTCGGTCTCAAAAATATATTACCTCCTCAAAACCCTTTTCAGTTAAAAAGCCTCTATATAAATTATCTTACTATTATGCATCATACTTGTAACTAGATTATTGAGGGATCGACGTATAATTATTCACATTTTATTTATTAATGGTGTCTTATGTTTATGCCAGGCACAATGACACAACTGTTTGGAGCAGGCCGAAGTGAGTGTTCGGTAATTATGCTATGGACTTACGCTTTGGCCTCTGTATTTCTTACTCTTTGGTCCACTTTTTTCCTTTGGATTGTTACATGAAAAAAAAAAAAATTCATTCTCTTCGACCGAATTTAATAGTCACATTATTATAATTTAATTAAATTTTCACTATATTGGATATTGAAATTTTTGTAAGATACTCGCTCTACACCAATTATTTTTTATTTCTATGCAATACAAATATTTGTTGAGAAACTTGTTATTGAATGAAATCTCCTAGCGCTATGGACTTGTAACTTGTAAGTGGAATGAACTCTACTACTCCTTATTATGGTTGCTCAAGCCCGTTCCATATTCTCTCAAATTTTGTACTATAATTTTGTTGGTGACTTTGTGGAGAGGGAATTATAAAAAGTAAATGATTTGATTTCACGTTTTAGATACCATTTTTAAACATTTTAACCAATAAATTATATTAGCATCAACATAATATGTGGAGTTAAGTAAAAATCAATAAAAATATAACCAAGGAAGAGAGAGAAGAAAGAATTTGTTGATTTCACCAAAGTTGTTGGAATAAAACAAGATCAATAGATTTATTTTTGGAGATTGGTTTGTTCCATATATATATATATATATAGACATCAATCTATAGGATGCAATTTATTTTTGACAATTAAACTTTTATGGTCCACTAAAATGACTGGTAGTTGATTGTAGCCTTATGAAACTGTGGAAACATGTGAACGAAAATGGGAGGCATGCATGCTTTGCAGTATACGTATTACGTACTACATATGTAAGCGAGGTTTCTAGGAAATAGAGTGATGTATTTTTTTTTTTTTTTGTACTCGTAAAAGAATTAACAAGGTCCGGACAAAGAAGATATAGACAAGGATTGTGTTTTTTACTCTTGAAAGGTACTTTGTATATATATGTTCATATTTATTCCGTCTCTTTTTATAAGGTCACACCTCAATAAAGCAAATAGTTTGACACCAACCAATCCACTACTAAATATCCTGCTCGAAAGAAGGATTGGATGAAATTTAAACTCGTGACTTTTTTATCACGCTGACTTTGATATCATGTCAAAGGTCTAATTCAATCAACAACTTAAATAGTGGTTAACTTTAAATTGATTAATAGACGTATACTTTACACCAAACACTAATAAACAATACATTCGAAAAAAAAAACCACTAATAAACAAAATTCGGATGTCAAAACCTCAGCATCAATCGTTCACTCCATACACCATATAAAGTAACCATCCAAATTTTGACTAAAGACAGTATCCAAGGGATCTAATCACGGCTCCATAATATATGTACTATAATTGATTCATTCACTTTTCTAACCTTAGTATTTCAACCCAACTTTTCTTTCTCTGCTTCCTCTCTTATATATTTTCCTCCCCTTTACCAAATTCAAGAGAACAAGTTGTAAACTTTCCCAAAAAAAAAATTCCAAAAAAATGGGGTTTGTAGATTTATTAGTGGTGGCTTCAATACCAGTTGCGAAAGTGCTATTGGTAGCAATTGTAGGATTATTTCTGGCATTAGAGCGTATTGATTTATTGGGGGAAAACGCTCGTCATCATTTGAACAAGATTGTGTTCTATGTTTTAAGTCCTTCTCTAATTGTGGCTAACTTGGCTAAAACTGTCACCTTTCAAAGTTTTCTTACCTTGTAAGCTTATTTATTTACTTTTATAGTTATACGAAGTACATAAATTTTTAATTAGGATTGTTGATCGTCGTGAAATTGATAAAATGTCGAAGTAATTAATTATGATTTTGTTTATTGAAAATGTATAGGTGGTTTATGCCGATAAATATATTGATTACGTTTTTAATAGGAGCAATATTAGGATGGATGCTTGTTAAAGTTACAAGACCTCCTAAGCATCTCAAGGGCCTCATAATTGGAGCTTGTTCTGCTGGTATTTGCTTTTACTTTTATTTTTAGTAACTATAATTTGGATACTTGGTTTATGATCAAGCCTTTGACTTTGAGATTTTTATTAATGAACACTTGATCAGCAACATGTAATTTTCGTTAAATTGTCTTGTTTATCTGTCTTGTTACTTTAATTAAACTGGTACCGTAATGACATTGACTCCAACGGAGTAGTTACATGTAAGCTAGTGGTCATAATGATTTTAAAATAGTCATAAAAAGTTGTCACGACATTTCAAAATAAGTGTTCTTCAAACTAATTTAATTGTCTAAATTTATGAATGTATTTGAAATCATTGTAACTATTTTTGTATGAGCGAGATTATGTAATTGAGCTTATTTCATCAGTATTGATCACATCTAAAGTTTATTTTTCTAATCTTATCAAATTTAGATTTTACTTTGTAGTCCGTATTATATACGTAGTATATATCTTATGTGAATAATGTACTGCTTAAATTTGAATGCAATATCAAGTCATAATTACTAGAGTATGTAAATATGATAAATGGACAAATTGTCAAAGGGGAACTAAATAAAATGATAGATGAACAAACACTCCTGCCAATATGTTTGTTTATCCCCTTTGCGTTGAACATGTACAGTGTGTTTGGATAAAGAAAGAGGAAGGAAAAGAAGGGGAGAGAAGAATGGTGAGTTTTCCTTCCAAATCTATCCATTGTTGGAGGGATTATTTTCCTACAATTTAATCCCTCCATTTTTCTCCCCTCCAATTCCCTTCCTTCCTCATTTGTTATCCAAATGATAGATACTCCATCTCTCCGTTTCCCTTCCCTTCTTTTCCCTCCATTTCCTTCAATCCAAACACACCGGTAATTTTTGATTGTGTATGCACGCATAGTACTCTGAATATATTAATGTACTCCATAAAGCCATAATGGACTTAACGTTGGTTATAATTTTTTTTATAATGCCTTTTTCAACAGTGTTGATTCGTGTCCCTAATTAGCTTATTTATATAACAGAATGACACAATTTTTTAATAACAGGGAATATGGGTAACTTGCCTATCATCCTAGTTCCAGCGATGTGCAAAGAGAAGGGCAGTCCATTTGGAGCTACTGATGTTTGTGAGACTTATGCTTTGTCCTATGCGTCTCTTTCCATGGCGGTATGACTTTGGAATTCGACTAAAAAAATAATTTATCTTTTTCACCCACCAATCATGTTGTAAACTGATGTTTGTGACAATTTTCTGATACATATCCCTAAGAGCTATATTTATTATTTTCCTATAATTAACTAAAATGTTTTCAGATAGGGGCAGTTTACTTGTGGTCATTTGTATACAACGTTGTGAGAATTTCTGCTGAGGAAGTAGCAAGAGATAAAGAGGCAATTAATTACTCAAGCATCAATATTGAGGAGTCCAATCAGGAACCCCTCCTTCCTTGCAGTGAAGATCATTTGGTTATAGACTCTCACTCTAAATCATTGGCAAACTTACTCTTTCTAATTCAAATTATTTGCTACATTAATTTGACTGTTGCACTACGCCACTACTTATACATTAACTTTGACCACATCCTCATATACATATGTCTTAAACCACCTTTATACATATCTGCATATATTTATGGTCAAACATGTGCATTGACAACTGTCAAATGTGTTGGTCAATGATTGATACAGTACGTTGATAAAATAACTAGCTACTTCTAAAATTATTATTATAGTTAAATATATACATCGATATTGAAATAATTCTAAAGTGTCGAGATTTTATTGGACAGGTTTCATTACCAGTCAAGATACACCAATGCATAAGAACTTTCTTAGAAAAGGCCAACCTCAAAGCAGTGTTCGCACCATCAACTATTGCAGCGGTATCCACTAAACAAATCTACTTTAATTTGCTAGTTTCAATCATTTATATTCAATTTATCAATTAATCATATGAAATAAATGTAATATATAAATCACAAATTTAATTATCGTATCCTAGTTTAATAGAAAGAACAACTTTTAGAGATAGTTTGCATATATATTTGTATTTATTTTATTGGACTTCATCCCATGATAAATTATGAGCCTAATTATAGCGCGATTCTTGATGTAGATACTTGGGTTTACAATTGGAATGATACCTCCGATCCAAAAATTGATGATTGGCAATGATGCTCCACTTCATGTTGTCACGGACTCGGCCTTCATAATTGGGTAATCACCCTTCTATACAAAAAAAATTTATTACAGTTTTTGACTTTTATGTTGTAGACTTTTAAAATTTGCAAAATCTAACAAAATTAGCTTTCTTAATGCTCTATTGTAATAATCTAAAACTAGCTACTTCAACAAGTTGTTGGACTGCATGAAAATAACCTCATAATAGAATATCAACTAACCTTCAATCAGTTGGACAAACAAAACACTAAGTGTACTATAGTGTCTACTATATCAATTAATTTTGCCGAACATAATTTTATCATTAATTATGGTCACTAATCCCTATCCGACTCCAATCCACTCTAAAAATAAAATTTAAAAAGGGCAACATCGTAACATATGTATCCCTAATATACAGAGAAGCAGCCATCCCAGCTCGCACTATAATACTTGGAGCCAACCTCCTTAAAGGTATATATAATCTCATCTCTTCCTAATTTATTCAAACATTTAATAAATTAAACTTTGTTCAATAATCTTTTGGACTTTTGATGGTCAGGTTTGAAGGGTACAAGTATTCAACTAAGAGTTATTCTTGGGATAGTTGTAACTCGCTACGTAATTCTTCCTCTGCTCGGAATTTTCATAGTTAAGGGTGCACTCCTAGTTGGCCTTGTTCCGTCTGAAGATAAATTGTTCGTATTTATTCTTCTTATTCAATATGCCATGCCACCAGCAATGAACATAGGTATGTAAACATGCACCATTCTTTATTCTAATGCCATTCATGAATTCTTTAATGGTCTGATTTTCATATTGCTTGATTTTTAGTTGAAATTGTATCCAGAGAAGCAAATGTGATTAAGTAATTTCTGATTGTTAATCCTATTGTGCATAATCATATAATTTGGATTATACAGAGTAATTAACATTTTTCTTGTGTTTTATGGGCTTATGACTATGGCAGGTACAATGACACAATTATTTGGATCAGGCCAAAGTGAGTGTTCGGTAATTATGCTATGGGCTTATTCTTTGGCCATTGTGGCTCTTACTCTTTGGTCTATTTTTTTTCTTTGGATTGTTACATGATAAAATCATACGAGTACTACAATATCATTTTCTTTTACCGGAATTAATAGTCACATTGTAGTTTGTTTTATATAAGACCATAATCGAAATGAAATTTAATAGTAACAAGTATTGATATGGATACACAGAGTACATTTCTTTTAAAGGTAAGGTACATGGGGAGGTCCCCCCACCCTATCACAGGAATGGGAGGATGAGGAGTCGAACATCCTTGGATATACAGAAAGCCAAGTTGCAAACACTCAACGACCAAAAATGTACTATTTCAATACTCGTAGTATATTTTGTTGTGAAGAAAAAGCTACAAAAGGGATTTAATCTCATGTATTTTGTACAAGCCACTTCCATAAATATTACCAACTATACTAATGGAATTCGCTGGAAATGTACCTTAATGGAGCTGAGTAGCTTCTGGTAAAAAAAAACTTCTGGTCATGATTTTTCCTTTATAATTTAAGTGGTAAAAAGCAAGGAATTTGATAGCAATTAGGCAAATTACAGGCTATCTTTTTATTCTCAATTATTATTACAGAGTATTAATTTTATCTTTCAAATTATATTCAGTCAATATTTGCTATCATTGCTATGAGTCAAGATTTGATCATATGTTGATGACTCTTAAATCATCACTTTTTAACTTTTTTGTTATAAGAGTATAAGAATTCTGGAATGTGTTGTCATCAAATGAAATTAATTACTTGATTCTTCTCCAAAATTTTTTTTTTAATGTAATTACTTGATCCTAAATTCTCCCTTTTTTTTTTTTTCGGAACCAAATTAAGTATACTCAATTAGCATATTATAGAATGATTTAAGTTGTGTATATGTATGGGCAGTATGGTATACTATTTCAGAATGTTTGTAAAAATATTTCATATTTCTTACAGAGTTGTGCGGACAATAATGTTTCTAGTGGTTTTTATTGGACTAGTTCTTAATATTCCCCCTTTTAAATTATTTCTGCTCATTCAAGATTGATGTTTAATAATCTTATAATCAAATAATCATTTCATCAAAATAACCAATGTTAGTCAAAGTTATAAATCTCAAAGATGAGAAACTTTTTTTTTTGTGCTATCAATTGTCACTTCACACCTAATCTATTACATATACAAGTATATGAACATATTACATATGTATATATACATTACATGAGATTTACAACATGATATAAATGCTTTATTCCAAATATTTTGGTCACATAACTTCATTGTCTGCCCAATGGGTAGGGTATATAATCTCAGATCAGAAAGTGAGCTACTAGAATAAAGCATCAAAGCATCCCAATTCCAAAAAAAAGGTCGACAAATGCAATAATTTAGTGTAAGACACTGAGACTACAAGTTAGTCCCAAAAAGAGTAATAAGTTCGGAAGAAGAAATTCACTCGATCTCACAATAAATTACTATTATAAGATCGTCTCTCATCATACAAATTTTTAAATTAGTAAGTCATTACGTTAGCATGGGCATGGATTAACACCTCTAATCAAGTATTAATTAATCTACAATTGTAAACCCAAAGAAGGAAATAAGACAAAGTATATTCCAACTTCCCTACACCTCACACAATGTTGGACGAAAGAATATATAATTCAGTGCAAAGTACCAGATTCTATTGAAATTAAAAACATGAACTAATTGACATTATATGTTTATTACTTGATGGTTGTTAGTGCATGACAACATTAGATTTGACATTTTGACATGACAATAGATAAACAGTTTTAGCAACTTTAATTTATGCCATCTTTAATTTGGGTTCTTTCATTTCGTGCTATGACATCGTTGGGTTTTGATCTTTAGCTCAATCGGGTAAGTAGATTTTGGAATTTTATTGATTTCGAGTTGAAAATTGTAATTAGTACTTAAAGTTATTGATGATGTTTCAACTCGTTTGTCTGGTTAACCTCTATATTTTCTCTAATTATATACGAAGTATTTCGATCTTTCTTCCCAAATTACTTGCTAATGAAGTAATTTTATTCACTTATTAAGAGAAAAATTAGTTAAGGAGACCAACTTTAGAGAAATTAAAAAATGTGTTGAAAAACTACAAGTAGACAGTAGAAATTGTTTGTAAGTAGCAATTGTAACATCCAAACCCCAACACTTCTTCTGGCACCTTCAATCTCTTCATTGAGATTTTCTGTAATTAGCTATCCTTTACTGGTATGAGTTACGAAGTATTACAATAAATTTTCTGTAATATAAAAATTAAAAAGACACGTAAAAAATTGTTAATTATTTGACGACAAACCCACTAGTATTAGACCCTAAACCAATGATGTTAGTGACTACAATTTTACATAAAATATTATTAATAAAAGGACTTTTTGTCCTAAACTACCTCATAAAGCTAGATTTTGTGACAAACTACCTAATAAAAAAAATGTTGTGAGAAACTACTTAATAAAAGGTACTCCCTCCGTCCCTTAATTAGATGACTACTTCTCTTTATTATGTGAGTAATAAATGCTAGAAATAGGCATCTAATAAAGGGACGGAGGGAGTGAAATGTTATAAGAATCTACCTAATAAAAGTTAAAAATGTGTTGTAAAATACTACCTCTATTGGATTTCCACCGTTGACCCACCTCAAAACATCCCCGAAACCACCGCTTTCATCCCCAAAACCAACACAACTTGCTTGAAATTGTCTCCACCACACCGAAACCACCCTCCAACCCCAAAACCACCACCTCTAACCCCAAAAACCACCATTCCAAAGCACAAACTACCATCGATCACCAACTCGGAATATCCTCCAACTACCCCGAAATAACCTTACCACCTTGAAAACCAACCCTCGCACTAGTTTCGGGGGTGTTTTGAGGTGGATGAACGCCGTAAAATTAGGTCACTAGTGAAAATTCGGTCAAAATAGTATCGAACAACATTTTAACTTTTATTAGCTAGTTTCTTACAACATTTTTTTTATTGGATAGTTTCTCACAAAATTTAGATTTTATTAATTACGTAGTTTCTAATAAAAAAATACTTAATAATATGTGCTTAAAGTTACAGAGTAGTATATAAATGGTGCAATTAGTATGTCCAAACAACAATACATGTATTCAGAAATAGAAGAAGCGTAAAAGACAGATCTAACATCAACTTTTTTTTGATGTAATCAACATGAGCGGCTGAGCACACAACAGAACGCCGCAACATGAAGTTGAAAGAAAACTTTATAGGTGTGATTCTGTTTCTTAACCCCAACATTACAATTCATTCAAGCACTAATAAAATTTCCGTCTTAGCTTAGCTTAGCTTAGCTTTCTACCACTTGATATAAGAACAAGGCCCCTCTCTAGATGCTTCTGCCAATTGCCATACAAAGTGGAGTAGTTAGTGATTATATACTTGCATTGTATACTTGAATTAATTATGTAGCACTTTACAAAAGCTTTTGCCAAAAGATTGCACTATTTTTGCCTATATATATGTACGCAAGTGCATGCATGCTTTATAATTTTGTAGTTAACAATTTCTCTAACACTTAGCTAACTTAACTTTTTTTATTTTCAAGAAAAAAAGAAAACAATGGGGTCTTTGTTTGATCTGTTTTTTGTTGCATCAATGCCTATTTTGAAGGTTCTTTTGATCACTGCCTTAGGCTTGTTTCTTGCCATTAATCGTATCGACATCTTGGGAGAGACGGCTACACATCATCTTAACAAAGTTGTTCATCAAGCATTTCTTCCCTCTTCCTCTTTTATAATTATATAATTTTAGAGTTAAATTAAAGTATTAATTTTAAAATGTTTAACTGATGAAGTCATAGGTCCTTTGCTTTTCTGTTTGCCTAGGTTGTGTTCTTTGTTTTTGGTCCTGCACTAGTCGGTAGCAACTTGGCCAAGACAGTCACCATCAAAACCTTTCTTACTTTGTGAGTAATTTTCTCTTCTTGTTCAAGCCATGATACTAGTTTTGTTATTTCTCGTTTACACCTTATAAAAAATTATTTTTAACAGTATTACTAACGTGTGCATGTGTGTGCACTCGTTTATACCTTATAAAAGATTATTTTTAACAGTATTACTAACGTGTGCATATGTGTGCACACACGTTACGAATGTAATTAATGAATTTATTTTCGTTTCATGTTTTATGACAGATGGTTTATGCTAGTAAACATCCTCCTTACATTTATATTGGGATCAGCAATGGGTTGGGTACTTGCTAAGTTTACGAAAGCTCCAAAGCACGTCAAAGGCCTCATTTTGGCATCTTGTTCTGCTGGTAATTTTCGTTATTCTTCCCATCTCATTGCTTTAGTAGTTGTGTCATCGTTGTTCCATTCATCTTTTGGCCTTATATTACCTTTCTTAACTATCTCAGCTCGACAATAAATGAAATGAACGAATAAAATCAGCTTCTTCAATGAGCTATTATAAAGTATCATTACTATGGCGGAGTCGGATTATAATAAAACCTGCCTAATTTTCCTTCAAAATAAAAGTTAAAGAGTTATTACACAGGAGCTAATTTGAGTTAATTAGCATTGTACTAGTATTTGTTAACGATGCTTCTCCTTTCTTATTTTGATGGTTTAGGCTCATATGTTGCACGATTTATTTATTTATGTATTTTTTTTTTTTGAAGTGGATATGTATTCTATTTTATTTAGAAAACATGTAGGTATAATTACATTGTTATTATTGTTATTTTTTTTTAAAAAAAAAATATTCTTAAATTAGGAAAAAAAAACTAATAAAGTCATAAATAGTTTAGACTGAGAAAATTTTCATAATATGTTTACACATGTTCATCAATGACGCCATCAATAACTTGTTTTGATAATAGACAATGAGTTATAGTTTTTTTTTTTTTTTTTTTTTTTTTTTTTTTTTTTTTTTTTTTTTTTTTTTTTCTTTCGCTATGCAACGAATTGACAATTGTGATATGGAAACTTTTTGTTAACATAATTTTATAGATTTTTATAGGTTGTAATTTGAGTCTCTTTTTTCTCCACTATGTATAGGGTGTTAAATATTGAATATTGAATATTGAATATTGAATAATTAATCACCTTGATGATCAAGCATATATGTAACTTCTTTTCATTCTTGAAAGATTCTTGCTATTTAAAAATGACAATAGATGATGGCATTGTGCATTCAAAATGTTTAGCATTGTATATATATATTCAATTTTAAAATAAAAATAATTGTTAACCCACTGCAATTGCCCAACTTATGAAATTAATATATGCATTAGAGTATGCATCACTTACAAATGTCTCAAAAAGCAAGTTTCATTCTACTTACGACCATCTAGTCATATTACTTTAATTTCCCATGAGAAAACATGCGGTATACCGTATACTATTTTACTTTTTATTTGCTCCATTGAATACATATGAAGTACAAAGTACTAAAAGTTGTGTCAAACTTATCTAAAGAGATAGGAGAATTTACTAGTATTTCCTACAACTCACATATTCTTATGATTCTACTCCTAGATTAGCTAATAAGCTTTATTTATTAGAACAAATTTGTCTTTAAGTTTAACAATTGCATACTTAGAATCTTCTGTTTATTTTTATTTGACATGTTTATTTAAACATGTTTGCTAATTAACAATTAGAATAATATATATATAACGACGTAAATTTTCATATTGTAAAATATATTAACTTATTAAGACATACTCGGTATTTTATATTTAACAACACTCCAATATGAATATGTTTATTTTTTAGTGTAATTTAAAAAGAAAATCAAAATAATTTATTTAAATAGTTTTTAAAATTAAAATGTGTTAATTAAAAAGAAACGAAAGGAAACTTCTTTGCATATAGATTTTGGCCTAGAAATCAAAGTGACAATAGACCAAAATTAAGCTTTAACTATTTACTGTACTACCTTTGCCACCGGACCCACAACCTTGTTGTGGCCACTGCTTCTTTCACCCTGTCCCCCACTGTCTAGCTATTCATTAGCTGTAATTACCAATTAGTAGCCACATTCTCCTAATTTAATTGTGAGTTAATTGTAATTATTGTTGCTAATGACGCTAACCCTTTAGCTCAACATTGACTAACAAAATCCATTATTTAAAAGCTATATGCAAGCATGCAATTTTTTATTTATTTATTTTTTTTTATTGTTTTTTTTGGGTAGGTAAAGAGAAAGTTCTACTGGATTAGAACATCTCACAATATTGGGACTATTTATGGGTAATTCAGCTCTAATTACTACTACTTCATGTGTCTTGAATAACTTAGACTATGACTTTTATAATAGATTAATAGGTGTGAAAAAAAATGAACGAAACATATAATCATACATAGATTTACCATAAGTGGTTCACTAAGGCTCCGCCCCTGTTACTAACAATGTGTTAGGTACGTCTACAAACAATGAGAGTAAGTTTTATTAATTACTCTTGAGGATAGTACAGATCATTTACAATATAGGTAGGAGTGAGCAAAAATTCTAAGTACCCGAAATTGGAACCGGAACCGGCAGGTCCGGAACCGGAATTGGATCCGGTGGTTCCAATTTCGGGTAATAAATTAAGGAATCGGTTGCAACCAGTTCCAATTTCAATTCTCGATTTTTTGGACCGGCCCGGATCGGTTGGTTACCCGGTTGTCCAACATGTGTTACACTAAATAAGTTTTTAAAAATAAAATTAGGTTAAATGTATCTAGTTAATAAAATAAAAAAAAAATACTATTAATACCCAACATAAATAAAACAGCTTAATGTATATATAAATACAAGTGTTAAACGCTAAAAATGAAAATAAACTAAAATAAGTATTATAATTTATATTATATTTTAACAATTATATACATAAGTGGGTACCCGAAACCGGAACCGTTACCCGGTGATTCCAATTCCAAGTCCTAAATTTTAAGTCCCAGTTGAACAATTTCAATTCCGGTTCCGGATTTTAGGACCCGGTCCCAACCAATTCCGGGTCCGAGTCCTAAAATTTTGACCGGGTACCCGATTTGCTACCCCTAAAAATAGGGTAATTAATAACTAAAGAGTTATTATAGTACTCGGTACTTCACTACTTCTGAAAGGATACAAGTACATAATAAGCCCAAATATAGGCCAAAACTAAAAACTTAACCTACATGGAGTAACAAATATTGTAATAAGTATGCATTTTAAGGCATATTCTAACAATGACGATGAGAAAATATATCCTTTTCGTGTGCATCCGATGCATCAGATCACATGCTTAATTCCATGCATACCATGTTGTTAATATTCGTATTGGATTTTATTGCACGAATAAATGCTATCGAAATGTTGTGCATTACTACGCAAGCAAGTAATTTAAGAGGAAGTTCCATGCAAGTAAATATTACTGTCGATTGTGGAAACAGGAAATCTAGGGAATATGCCTATCATCATCCTCCCTGCAATGTGCAAAGAGAAAGGCAGTCCTTTTGGAGCACCCGATGATTGCGAGCGCTATGGTCTAGCTTATGCTTCACTGTCCATGGCGGTAATTTGCTACATTTAGCTTATTATTACTTCTATTTCTTTAAAATTACTATAAACTATAGCGACTTATGAAATACAGAGAGTGTATAAACTAAATATAAATAAGAAAATAAAGTTGCAGGGAAGGAAATAGCTAGAAAGTGTAAAAATGAAAAACGAACAAATTTACATTTAAGTATAAAACTGTTTCATGTGGTTTATTTGAATCATGTTTAGTTCATACGAAATATTGTACAATATCTGGTAACGAGTCATTCAAATTGTATCACATACGTATTAGTATCAAATGGACTCTGATCAATATTTGACGTGTTAGTATCCAGATTGGGTTTTAGGCTAATCGTCTATGTAAATTTTATAAAATTTCAGATAGGAACTATATACTTTTGGCTATATGCCTACAACATAGTTCGAATTTCTTCAAAGGAGGCAATAGCAAGTGCAGGTGTAATTGATGAAACAGTGATGAATGTGCAACCACAAGGAGAACCACCCTTACATTCTTCAGATAATTACGCTCTTGAAGATCCGGGCCTCTCCAACTCCTCTTCTAAATCAATGGTAATATTCAGACTAATTTTTCTCTCCTTCATTCAAATTTTTATGTACAATTAACATATGTTCTTAATCGCCATACCAAATTCGTGTTAGAGGTTAATATAAGACGGTTTTGTGTACTGTTAACAGGTTAAATCATCTTCCAGGGTAAAGCAATGCTTAAGGATTATCTCCAAAGAGTTCAACCTCAAGGCAATTTTGGCACCTTCAACTATTGGAGCGGTATCAACGTCAAACAATAACCATTTTTATAAACTAATATTATATCCTACTGAATATACTGAAGAAGTAACCCTTTTTTAATTTATTCATCCCCTTTTATTTTGATTTAGATGGTTGGATTTTTTATTGGGACGATTTCTCCACTTCGTAAGCTGCTCATGGACAACACTCTTCATGTTGTTGGAGACACAAGTTTCATGATTGGGTATGTATTAAGCTACATATAAAAATAACGCATCCTCAATTCTTTAATAATCGCTACAATTTGACTTTCACATTGCTACTTTAGCCAGTGGTTAAAGACTAATCTACATCCTAGTCATTAGCTTAGCATAAGTCCTACAGTTAAGTTTTAACTGTATGTCATTTCAATTGTGTTGCAATACTCACAGAGATGCAGCCATCCCCTGTTCAATATTGATACTCGGCGCCAACCTCCTAAGAGGTACTAATACTTGCACATCTCTTTTGCTTCACCACTGCACAATCTAGCTTGCTGGTAAGATTTTGATTAAAAGAAAAATTAATGGGTATCTTTATATATCAGGTTTAAAGGGATCAGGAATTCGAGTTACAACAATTATAGGAATAATAGCAGTTCGGTACATATTCTTACCCTTGTTGGGTATTCTTGTTGTTAAAGGCGCTGTTCTAGCTGGGTTTGTGCAATCTCATGATATATTCCTTCAGTTTGTTCTTCTGCTTCAGTTTGCCCTTCCTCCAGCAGTAAGCATCAGTAAGTATTCTACAGTATCATAATCATCCTACCAAACTATTCTGTGGATTTAATTTTTACAGAATCAATTAATACAACACGATTATGATTGTTTTATGTTAGTTTTCAGCATTTTTTGATTCAGTAACTAAAGAATGGTTTTGATGCTCATAACAGGTACAGTGACAGAGCTGTTTGGAGCAGGTCAGAATGAATGTTCAGTTATCATGCTTTGGACTAATGTTTTGGCTCCGATAACACTCACTCTTTGGTGCACATTCTTTCTCTGGCTTCTGGCTTAACGGGTCCGACCGCTTCTTAGAACCAAATCTTTCTCACTAGACAACATCAGTGAATGGCTAACAATGGAATTATGCAGACATGAAGACGTCGTCTTCAGAACTACATTGTTTGTACTTGTACAGTAGGCAATTTATCTTTAGAAGATCAGATTTATTAGAACATAGATAGAAATTTGAAGAGAACTCCAGGTCTCCTACAAACATTCTGGTTTTTACTTCACTATTTTGATGTAATTCCTTCATAAGTCCATTTGATCTTGTTTAACTGTCTTACTAGGAAAAATTTAAGACCAGAGGAATGATAATTAGGTTTGTTAAAAATATTGTCTCCACAACCTTTTTTTATTCCCATTTCAAGTTCATCTGTCTTCAAAAGTTCTTCCCAATTAAAATCTTAACACTATTCATAAGGTAAAAGAATTTAAAAATTTAGTCTCAGTATATGAATTATAACATATTCATGTTGGAGTTTATTTGATTCGTTTGATCTTAATGAGTAATTTACTCCGTATTCAATTATTTGATTCGTCTCAATGAATAGATTATAAGTATTCAATTATTCGATTTGTCTCAATAAGTAGATTATTAATATATTAATTAACTCAAGCACTAACAAATTTGCCATCTGACCGTTCTTCCACTTGATATAAGAACAAGGCCCCTCAATAGATGTCATTTCCAATTACCATATAAAGTAGTTATAAAATACTTTCATTGTATACTTAAATATCCCATATTCCCATTACCAATAGCTTTTGCCAAAAGACTACACTATTTTTGCTTCTATTACCTATATTATTATCATTGCTAACAAGTGCATGCTTTACTTATAATTTTGTAGTTAGCAAGAGTTAGAGAGGAAATATTCTAGCACTCTTAGCTAACAACCTTTTGTTCAAAAAAAAACAATGAGGTCTTTGTTTGATCTGTTTATTGTTGCTTCAATGCCTATTTTGAAGGTTCTTTTGATCACTGCCTTAGGCTCATTTCTTGCCATTAATGAATCGACATCTTGGGAAAGACAGCCACACATCATCTGAACAAAGTTGTTCATCTTTCATCTAAAGCATTTCTTTCCTCGATCTTCCTCCTTCATACATATATGTTAGGTTTTAGAGATGAACTCATAGCTCCTTTTCTTTTGTGTTTGCATAGCTTGTGTTTTTTGTTTTTGGACCTGCACTAGTCGGTAGCAACTTGGCCAAGACAGTCACTATCAAAAACTTCCTTACTCTGTGAGTAATTTTCTCTCCTTGTTCCACAATTTTTGCTATTTCTCCGTTTACATCTATAAAAAGATTATTTATGAACAGATAGAGCTATCGATTAACAACAGTACTTATGTGTGCATGTTGTGATTTTTTTTTCGTTTCGGGTTATATGCATGGTAACAGATGGTTCATGGTAGTAAACATCTTGCTTACATTTCTATTGGGGTCAGCAATGGGTTGGGTACTTGCTAAATTAACGAAAGCTCCAAAGCACATCAAAGGCCTCATTTTGGCATCTTGTTCTGCTGGTAATTTTTATAATTCGTCGCATCTCATTACTTCCATTTATTTATTTTTATTTATGAAAGAATTTATTTTTATGCAATTGATAGATGTAATAGTGGCGAGTAGCTACTGCTTTAGTAGTTGTGTAGTCGCACGGACTTTTATCTAGTTTAATTTATTTAGAGAAAGTCTAATTAATCCTGAGGATAATAAAGAATGTTTGATTTAAAAAATACAAGAAAAATGTGCATCGCACTTGCTTTTATCTAGTTTTGCTGTAAAACCAGGAAATCTTGGGAATACCATCATCATTCTCCCTGCAATGTGCAAAGAGAAAGGTAGTCCATTTGGAGCACCTGATGTTTGCGAGCGTTATGGTCTGGCTTATGCTTCACTTTCAATGGCGGTATATTACTACGTCTAGCTTCTTTCACCCTCTACCATATTCCCCCTAATTCATAGTGAATGCTCTCCTTTCCATTTTGGTATTTCTTAATTTAATCCAAAATTATTGTTTTATTTATTTATTCAATACTACATATCACTACTCCCTTTTATTTTAACTATTGCGATTAGTAGAATAAAGGGAGTATATAAATGAAGACAAATACAAACTATTGCGACTAATGGAATAGAGAGTATATATAAACTGAGACAAAATAAGAAAAACATAAATAGTAAGCACTTTTGGCTAGTTAAATTTTTTTTTTTTTTTTTTTTTATTTTATTGTAATTAATTTTCACATAATTTCAGATTGGAACCGTATACTTTTGGCTATATACCTACAACATAGTTCGGATCTCTTCGAAGGAGGAAACATCAAGCACAGGTGTAATTGATGAAACATTGGTGAATGTACAACCACAAGAAGAACCACCCTTACATTCTTCAGATAACTATGCTCTTGAAGATCCACCTCTCTCCAACTCTTCTATAACAATGGTAAGATTCAGATGATAATTTAAAGTTTATATGCGTAGTTCTTTGTATACATTTAACATATGTTCTTAATCTCCTTGGCAAATTCGTGTTAAAAGTTAATTATAAGACGGGTTTATGTTAACAGGTTAAATTGTCTTCCAGGTAGGGGTGAGCAAAAATCCAGGGTGCCCGGGACCGGGTCCAAAATTAAGAACCCGGTTGTAATCGGTTCCGGTTCCAAATCCTAAAATTTTGGACCCGGTACCCGGTTGTATATGATATAGTATGTGGATTGTTTGTGTTTTTAAGAAACTAAAGAGTTATGTACAACCCATTTTAATTTCTAAGCTCAATTGCTTATAAAACTCTCAACCCACTATCAAACAAAACCTTAAAACTTCTAGATTTTTCTCTCCGCTCTACTACACCGGTTACCCAACATATATTGTACAAAATATATTTTAAAAAACAAAAATATGTTGAACGTAACTAATTAGTAAAATAAAAAAATATATATTAATATTTAATATAATTAAAATAGCTTAATGTATATAAAAATATAAGTATTAAACACTAAAAGTAAAAATATACCAAAAAAAATATTATGATTTGTATTATATTTCAACACTTATATATATAAGTGGGTACCCGGAATCGGATCGGTACCCGGTGGAACCAATTCCAATTCCTAAATTTTAGGACCCGATTGTACCGGTTCCAATTCCGGTTTCAAATTTTAGGACCCGGTCCCAACCAATTCCGGGTCCGGATCCTAAAATTTTGACCGGGTACCCGGTTTGCTCACCCCTACTTCCAGGATAAAGCAGTGGTCAAGGATTATCTCCAAAGAGTTCAACCTTAAGGCAGTCTTGGCACCTTCAACTATTGGAGTGGTAATTTCATCAAATAATAACCATTTATGTAAGATAACTTATATCCTAATGAATATAATGCTGAGAAATTATTGCTATCTATTCCCTTTATTTTGGTGTAGATGGTTGGATTTTTTATTGGGACGATTTCTCCACTTCGTAAGCTGCTCATGGACAATACTCTTCATGCTATTGGAGACACAAGTTTCATGATTGGGTATGTTATAAGCTATGAATTCTCATTTCATCAGTCTATAATAAAAACGCATCCTCAATTCTTTAATAATCGCTAAAGTTTGACTTCGACATTGCCACTTTAGCCATTGGTTACAGACTAATTTGACTTTCAAATTGGCTTAGCATAGTTTTTAACAATTAAGCTTTATCAGTATCTAGATTTGAAACTCAATCTTTTCAATTATTTTGTATTCGATTCACAGTGATGCAGCCATCCCCTGTAAAACCTTGATACTCGGCGCCAACCTACTAAGAGGTACCTATTACTTAAACATCTCTTTTGCTTCATTGCTGTATATTTTAGGTTACTGGTATGTTTTTGACGGAATTCTAATTTTCAGGTTTAAGGGGATCAGGAATTCAACTTACAACAATTATGGGAATAGTAGCAGTTCGGTATCTATTCCTTCCTCTGCTGGGTGTTCTTATTGTTAAGGGTGCTGTTCTAGCTGGGTTTGTTCAATCACACGATATATTCTTTCAGTTTGTTCTTCTGCTTCAATACACCATGCCTCCAGCAGCTAGCATCAGTATGTATTAGTGCCATCATTATCCAACCAAACTGCCCTTTGGAGTTAATTATTACAGATTCAATTAATACAACAAAATTATGATGGTCTGTTAGTTTTCAACATTTCTTTTTTCTTGTTCATGTAGTTATATTTTTCGGTAACTAATGAATAATTTTGATTTGATGCTCATAACAGGTACAGTGACAGAGCTGTTTAAAGCAGGGCAGAATGAATGTTCAGTTATCATGCTTTGGACTAATGTTTTGGCTCCGATAACACTCACTCTTTTGTGCACATTCTTCCTCTGGCTTCTGGCTTAACGGCGTCAAACGCTTCTTAGATCCAAATCTTTCTCAGTAGACAACATTAGTGACTGGCTAACAATGGGATTATGTAGACATGAAAACATCATCTTCAGTTTTACGTTGTATGTGTAGTACGGTAAGCAATTTATCTTAGAAAATGGGGATCAGATTTATCAGAATATAGATAGAAATTTGAAGAAACATTTTGGTTTTACTTCACTATTTTGATGGTTTCCTGCAAATATTTTGGTTTTATTTCAGTATTTTGATGTAATTCCTTCATAAGTATTCCCTTTGATCTTGTTGACTGTCTTACTAAGAAAATTTTTAGACCAGAAAATGGAAATTACAATCATTTTGTTTAAAAAAAAACAAAAACATTGTCTTTGCAACTTATTCACCTTTTAACCAGTTATAATATGTAAATGTCATTTGGAATTTAGTACTACTGAAAGTTTGACAATTGCTGTGAGCTTTTTACTTTCAAAAAATACTTCTAAAAAAAAATTAAAAAAAAAATTAAAAACTTTCTTGACAGGAGTAAACAACACATCTATTAATAATGGCTTTAGCACAAATTAATGATACAATTATGGCATAATTTTAAAGGGCTGAAGATTACAACATCGGGACATTTTTTTGGCGTGTAATGTAATGTGTATATACAGCACAATCAAAGGACTTAAAGAATTCTCAATTGGAGTTTGGCATGGCCAACCCTTTCTTTGTGCCTTTCAAACAAGTCTTGAAGCGCCTCAACGTACTGGCTATGAATTTCCAAAATCTACCAAAATGTGGAAGAAACAATCTGTTAAAAAAGGGTGAAATCCACAAAGGAAATCCACATTTTAATAGCCAATCGCTTAGGACCAGGCACGTAAAGGGACCAGAGTGACTAAGGAAGAGCTATTACAGAACTCAGGCTACTGACCATTACAATAGTACTAAGTATTACTCGTACTTATTAGCGACTACATTTGTTCATTGCTTTGTATTACTGTTATTTGGATTTAACATGTGTGATTGTGTCGGAGATGCAAGCTAAAATTCAATATCAATCCAATGTGTTACCTAGCAAAGAGAGATTGCTTGGTGGGGGGGAACGTTTTTATAATGGCTACGGTGAACAAAAGAAATTAAAAAAAAAAAAAAAAAAAAAAAACTGATGATTTTGGAATGCAATAGAACCCATACCTCTTCTGCAGTGGGCTGTGGATTTTGTTTAACATCAATTGGTCGACCAACCACCACATGCATTGGAACCCGATAAGGTAGAGGAGAACTGCAAGTACAATTAAAACTTGATTATGAGAAAGCAGAGCAAAATGTTACACAGTGATAGATTTGAATATCAGCCAAATGTCCACAAGAAGATATTAAGCAATAAACTACATAATAATTCATCATAGCTAGATCCTTCCTAAAAAATATAGACGTATCAGATTCTCGACTAAGGCCTTGTACTTTCCATTATCCTTACACCATTCCTAATTATAGTTCTCCTTTTGCACAGTTATCAAGATTGAATTCTAGCTGATACTTAACCATCCCTAACCATCAACATTGTCACATAATCCAGAAAGAAGCTGATATATTTCTTTGTTTCATATCCCCAAAACATTATAGTTTTTGGGATTCTAGTAGAACATTTTCCAGAGCTGTTATCCCAGATTTGAAACATGCTACTATGCTAAATTGCTAGTCTGCAAGTGATACTATCCCAGGTCAACCAGCATAACTCTTAACAAACTTATATCTGTTCCACATCACTTATTCGGACTTATCATTCTCCGCTGTCACTAAAAGAAGCAAACAACATTTGACTTAAACTTGGGGATGTAGGTCCCCCTAATCCGTCTTTCATCATCGAGAATGCTGGGAAGTATAGATAATAGGGTGCTGGTTTCCCACATAGAATTTCGTTCTATAGCTACAAAAGCAACCAAGGACACTTGCAGAAATTGTGAATCTGCAATGGAAGGAGACAAGAAGTGCAACCCTGAACCACTTATAATTCCCTTTTGGAGCCCAGGTAAGGGCCATTGACCAGAGAATTTTATCAATGTATACACAAATTTTCCATTAAACAAAGAAAATAAACAAAATTTAGAACTTACCCAAAAAGTCCCCAGAAAAATATAGGAGTGAACCTTATAGCTCTGGAGAATTGCAAGAACAATACTCCACTGGGCTTCCACCATTTATAGACTTCTGACTGCGAAAAAATGTAGACAATACATTACTACTTTATAACTCATTATAGACCATAAAATAATGTTCTTTCTTATAAAACTTCAGCTGTAAATTTTAGCAGAGTACACAGTTAGTGAACAACACAGCACCTGACCAAAGCTGAAAACTGGAACCACTGGGGAGCCCATTTCCAAAGCTAGGCGAACAAATCCTTTCCTGTTCTTAAGAAAAATGACCTGAAACAACGAAAGTAGCCAAAGCTAAGCTATCACTAAAATCTAGCAAGCAACGATTGAGCCGGAAATGAAAAGGAGCAATACGAAGCTCGTCAAGTTACTATAAGGAGAGAGTCCCCCTCCAACAGACTTTGGGCATGACAACCACAAAACCAATATCACAATTAACAATCACAGAATACGTAGCATGCAGAACAATACCTCAGAACCATGTTCCATATGAAATGTCTCTTGTACTCCACCAGGCACTATGATGCAACTATAACCTGAAGACAGGCAAGCTTTAAAATTCTTTCTAGTTGCCGGAGATAGGCCCAACCATGTCCATATATGCCTCAAAAATGGAGTGTAGAAAACCTACAGCATAGAACGAGATAAGACTGCTGAAAGGAAAAGGCACAATTAGGTGACAAAGTCAGAGGTGGAGGACTTACAGCAGAACTAGCAAGGACCTTAATTTTTGAGAAAGGCATAAAACCCGTGAGATCAGCAAGCGCAACAACACCAATCGGCAAAACCGAGTGTGGCTCATAGCCAAAAACTGCATATAGCATACCACATAACATTAAGTTTGATGACTTAAAAGGGAGAACTTTGTTGCACAAGCAATTGAACTGGGTCCAACAATACACAGCAAACAATGTGTCATAACAACCATAATCATTGAAAGTCAAAACTTTCTCTTTTTTATATGAATTCCAATATCTATGTCATGCTTTTCAATTCTACAAAATAACTAAAACCGGATAAGTTCATCATCACCTTGATTCTCAACATTTACAACAACCAAAAACAAAATCAGACATACAATTCCTAACTCCCTTAAACAACTAGTATAGCACACAGACACACTATCCTATTTCGATACACGAATTTCCTTAATTAAACTATAATGATTAAATCCAAAATTAGTAAAACTTTGACAAAATTGGAAACATAATTTCTAAGCAGAAAATAAAACATATCTCCTTACTCACTCAATAAATCTCATACAAACTCCACTTATTCCATACAATTAACTATAAATTTCCAAATTTAATTAGCAAAGTACGTTTAACTGTCAACTAATTCGCTCAATTAATGAGAAAATAGCATAAAAATGAAGTTACCATAAGCTCGATTACGATCAAAGGCATTATAATCTTCAACATGAAGTGTGATCGGAAAATAACCACAAGCATGTTTACATATAAACCTGCAAAATGACCAAAAAATCATCAAACTCAACAACAATTTCAGCTCAAAATCTCGAATCTCAAATTGAATCAAAAATTAGCAATTTACCTAGCCAATTTCCGCCCAAATTTGTCCTTCTCATTGATCGGAATAACGATCAATATCAATAACACACAACAAACCCTACATATTCACAAAAAAACAAACACAAAATCAATCATAAATCAACTTCAAATTAATAAATAAATAAAAAAAAAATCAAAATGAAGATAAGAGTAGAATACGAACGTTAAGGCTTTAGAAAGAGAGAGAAAGAGGAAAGAAGATAAAACAATGGCGACGTTGAAATGAATAGCACCAAGCCAAATTGCGACGGCGAGAAACGTGTGAAACGTGGAGTCGCTTTTTCCGGTGAACGTCGTAATTTCCGACGGAGATGATGAGGTGGGTAGTTTCTCTCTCTTCGTCTCTGACACCTCCATTATTACTCTCTTACTTGCAGAGTACAACTTTGATTTCTCTCTAATTAAATATATATATATATATATATATATATATATATATATATATATATAGGGGAGGGATCCGATAAGAACCCACATCTATGTAAGAACCCAACCTTATATAAGAACTAATATCAACCGTAGGATTAGATTGAAATAAAAGGTTAAGATTATTAGAGATTATATTAGAGAGTAATGGCATTCTTGTAAATATCAAAACATTCCACCTATATAACATAATCCCTAATTTTCTCTCTTCAAAATCCCTAAAACTATGAGAAAATACGAAACTTTCTCTCTCCTACTCCTAGAAATCTTCATTTTTGCTGCAATTTGAAAGAAATTTTTATGATTTTCGGTCAAATTCTCTTGCAGTTTGTCAAATTAAGGTATGATTTGTTTGATTATTTTTGTTTGTTCGAAATTTTTTTTACCATTCGACTTTTTGTCCGTAAAATTTTCCAGATGGATGCAATTATAGTGAAATGTAGTTAACTAGTTATTATCAGATCGAATTTTGTTTGTTTGTTCGATTTTTATGAAAATTTGAGAAAAATATTTAGATTATGGTATAATGGCATTGCTCTTGGGGAGAAGGAATGAAGGATGGAAAGTTAAGGTTTCCTATTTTTTGCAATGGAAAATGAAGTTCATTTGTGGCCGTGGGAAAATAAAATGAATTAAGTATGAGTGTTGGAGAAGTTGTACAAGCCATAAATAAATTTTTGAGTAAGGAGATAATTACATATTTACAATAGCTAAGCCATGTGGAAGCTAGAAGGTTTTTTTTAGATTTTAGAACATAAGTAAAAGAATCTTAGAACACAGGGATCGGAGAAAAAATTTAGAATATTGGAAAAAAAAAATTAGAACATAAGTAGACTAAATTTATAACATAGGAAAATATACTTTAGAACATAAGTAGACTAATTTAGAACATAGGAAAATAAACTTTAGAACATAAGTAGACTAAAAAAAATTAGAACATAGCAAAATAAATTTAGAACATAGACAAAAGAATTTAGAACATAGGTAAAAGAATATTTAGATTTTAGAACATAGGAAAAAATTTAGAACATATGGAGAAAAAATTTAGAACATTGGAAAAAAAAAACTTTAGAAAATAAGTAGACTAAATTTAGAACATAGGAAAATATACTTCAGAACATAAGTAGACTAATTTAGAACATAGGAAAATAAACTTTAGAACATAAGTAGACTAAAAAAAATTAGAACATTGGAAAATAAATTTAGAACATAGACAAAAGAATATTTAGATATAGAACATAGGAAAAAAAAAAAACTTTAGAACATAGGGAGAAAAACTTTAGAACATTGGAAAAAAAAAAACTTTAGAACATATGTAGACTAAATTTAGAACATAGGAAAATAAACTTTAGAACATAAGTAGACTAAATTTAGGACATAGGAAAATAAACTTTAGAACATAAGTAGACTAAATTTAGAACATAGGAGAAAACTCAAAGTATAAGAATAAAATTTAGAACATAAAGAAAGCTCACAGTATAAGAATAAAATTTAGAACATAAGTTGAAAAAAAAATAAGAACATAGTAAAAACATAGGGGAAATTAGAACATAGGATAAATCATAGAAAAATGAGATTAAAAAGGTTTAAATCATAGGAAGTAGGTGATAAAAACATAAGTGAAAAAACTTTCGCACATAGGTAGAAGAAATTTAGAATATTAGAAAAATAAAATTAGAACATTAGTTAAGAACATAGGATAAAAATTTAACACATATGAAGAAAATAAAAATTTAGAACTTAGTAAATAATTAGAACATAAAAAAAAATTAGAACATAGACACAAAAAACTTAGAACATAAAGAAAAAAATTAAAACATAGGCAGAAAAAATTTAGAACATAGAAAAAATATTAGAACATAAGAAAATTTAGAACATAAGAAAAATTTAGAATATGAAAAACAAATTAAGAACATAAGAAAAATTTAGAACATCCAAAAAAAATTTAGAACATACAGAAAAATTTAGAACATATAAGAAAAAAATTTAGAACATAGAGAAAAAAACTTAGAACATAAGAAAAATTTAGAACATGGGAAAAAAAATTTAGAACATGAGAAAAATTTTAGAACATATAGAAAAAAAAAGTTAAAACATATAAATTTGGAACATAGAAAAAAAATTTAGAACATAGGCTGAAAAATTTAGAATGTAAGAAAAAAGATTTCGAACATAGGAAAAAAAATTTAGAACATAAGAAAATTTTTAAATCATAGGTTTAGTTCATAGGGAACATAAAATTGGAGTATCTGTTTAGAACAGAGAAAATAATTTAGACATAATATAAAAATTTAGAACATAGACAAAAAATAATTAGAACATAGGAAAAAAAAAATAAACATATTTTAGAACATAGGAAGAGAATTTAAAGCATAGTATAGGTTAAATTTCAAATTGGAGTACTCTATTTTTTTTTTTACAATGTATGGTAAAACCTATTAGCTCAAGTGGTAGAGCATTATGCAAATGCATAAGGGATGTAGGTTCGATTCCTACATAGGTTGTGTCTCTAAAAAAAAAAAGAAATCAAATTAGCACTAAGTATCCAAAAAAAATTAAACATTGGGTTAAATGATCAATTACTATGGAAATTACGTTACAACTAAACTTTTGTGCAAAACTCACGTCGTTACATTAGACAAATGAGCCTACGTGGGATTCGAACCCACATCTTTTGTGCATTTGCACAATGCTCTCTCATTGAGCTAGTAGGCTAATGTATATAAAACATTCGAACTTAAAAAATTAGTAAACAAGTGAGCAAAGCATTTGTACTATGTTGCTCTACAAAGCTATTTGAGACTACATACAAGCCAAAGTGAGGGATTTGTAGTTTCATACCCTTAAGCATGAAGCAACACATTCTCTGCAGTTAGATTTGACCACAATGCAAGTTTAA
Organism: Chenopodium quinoa; assembly: GCF_001683475.1. Classification (NCBI taxonomy): domain Eukaryota; kingdom Viridiplantae; phylum Streptophyta; class Magnoliopsida; order Caryophyllales; family Amaranthaceae; genus Chenopodium; species Chenopodium quinoa. Next base: position 1,509,625 of record NW_018744240.1, read on the forward strand.
CCTTGTAGGGATACTAAGTAGTACATACAAATGCACAATTCTTTAACAAATATAAGATTCATATACATACGCAAACCAAAGGGTGGAGAGATTTCATAGGTGCTACTTTGCATCCTAATTCATAAAAATATTGACATTTGTTTTAATGATCAAAAGATGAATGAAGGATCATTTTCCTTGTCTTGGTGATTTGAGGGAGCTTTAACACAGTGTGCTCAATGTGCTGTGGTGAACTTAACTGGTGCTTACCTGATACATATTCAAATCTGTAAAATATTATATGCAATCACTTAAAAGGATATATGCAACTAATGACTTTCTTGGACTATAGCCTACAAAGAAACTCAAGCTTTGTGAGAACAGGTTACTAGCATATGACTTCCCTCTAGTGACTCAAAGAAACAGTTCTTAGTTCTAACTATACTCCAAAATTCCTTCTAATCAAAGCTTAAGAAGTCAAGACTATTGTCATCAGTAGCACATCATTATCTCTTTGATGCAAGACACACTAGGAACCAAGTTGGTAAATTACAACAAAACTCACATAGAGAAGATACAAGTTAATGATATATATATAGGGATTGAATGAAGGTACAACTTGAGGATTTTTAAGACTATTATCTTTAGAAAAACAAGCTTATTGTTCATTATTCACAACACCAAATATAATAGAACATGAATAACTTTAGAACATTTGCGTAATAGTTTAGAACATGTGCACAAATATTTAGAACATGATCAATTATAGTTCAAAAAAATATGAAATGAAGGGTCATACATTTAACCAACGAGCTAGAAATTAACTTGATTGAAGAACATTGATGAAGAAGATGCCTATATTTGATTAACTTTAGGATCCAAAATAAGATATGATAAACTTGAAATTCAAAATAAACACACTTAGTCACACGATCAATAAAATGTAGAAAATTAGACTCAAAATTCAATCAAACGTAGAAAAATTAGACTTGATAATTCGATAAATGCAACATAATCATTAAAATATCATCAACACTATTGTACTACGTAGTCCTTGTTATAAAATGCTTAACAACCACAAAGCTAGATAACTCTTTAGAACATAAAGATCAAACTTTTGAACATGGAGAGAACATTAAGAACATACATAATAAACTTTGAAACATACATGTACAGTTACATTCCTCAGACACAAAGAAAACAAGAGCCGAGAACAAACTAGCATCAAAATCGCTTCAAAATCGAAAAAGAAAATCGAACAAAATAAAATCAAAATTAGAGCAGAAAAATTGAACAATCAAACTGATAAATAATCGAACAAAATAAATAGAAATCACCAAAAAAAAAAAAATCGAACCTATAATCGCCAAAACAAAATTCTTTAGAAATCGCAAAAATATTGACGAGAACCTTAATTTATGAAGAATTGGCACAAAATTCGAGAGTTCAAGCAAATTCAAATGAACAATTTGATGAATCTTGCTTTAAAAACTTTAAATAATTGCACAAGAGTTGCAAAATTGGGTAAGAACTTTAGAGAGAGAAATTGGGGAAGAACTTTAGAGAGAGAAAAATGTTGCACCAAAGAGAGAGAAAGAGCTGACTTATTTTATAAAGTTTCTATTATACCATAAAAATTTCATTAATTACAATACTGCCATTATTTTGATCCGGGTTAATGTAGAGCGTTAGATCTCAATAGATCTAATGGCTGAAAATAGTTCTTATATATAATGAGTTCTTATATAGAGGAGGGTTCTTACATGAGCCCCTCTCTCTCTCTCTCTCTATATATATATATATATATATATATATATATATATATAATATGAAAATGAAAAAATGTTAAACTTTTTGGAAAAAATTGATTATAAAATGTAGATGTAGAAAGTTCTGGGGAAGTAAAAATGAAAGGGAAAAGATAGGTGTTTGTTTGTATTTATAGCATTTGATGAGACGCAAACTAGTTCAGAATTTATTCACGATCGATTCATGGATATGCCACGTTTTTGTTTTGTTTGGATTTTATTATACGGGACGTCTTTGCTCATCTGAATGACTGAAACACATTACGTAGTATTAAAATAAAGTTTACGATAGTTTCTAAGTGTTTTATCGGACTCATATCCTACACTGATTATCCGACTCAACCTAGCAAGGTGGGTTTCTTAAGAAATGAGGATATGGAGAAAGTAAGAAACCAATTAATTAACTGTTGGTGCAGGGGTGATTGGAATTGTATTTGATAGGGACACGTGTATAATCTCTCGCAGTAATAATTAGGAGGGGATTGAAACCTAACGAGACATTTTAAAGGGAGAAAAGTTATGTATCTATTGGTACATGATAGGGGCATATGGTAACTTAGTACAACAAAAAGGTGATGGGACCACATATTATCATTTTAATTTTTAGGTTTTAATTGTACTACTATAATCATTTTAATACCATTACAACTACTATTATACAATTACACTCCAATGGCATAATTTCACAACCTAGTGGTGCATATATTAGCTTCAAAAGTATATCATTGTAACAGTCTTTAGTGTAATTTTAACTATTATCATTACAATTGTAATAACCATGATACATTTCACATCTCAATGATACTAATGTTAATTTTTAAAATATTTACGAATTGTCATGTTATGTACCAACAAATACATAACATTCCTCTATTTCTACTTTCTCAGAACCTAACCATCTAAAACTAAGCCATAAATCTGAATTAGGCCAAAGGGTAAATTAGGTGAGAGCAAAAAAAAAAACAAAAATAAAAAAAAAAACCCACCCTTAACTCCTTGAGGACTTAACAAATGTTAAGGTATATACCCTATATGATTCTTTTGAGATTTTACCTAATCAGCTAGTGAGCTACTTACTCCGTTTTTTTTTAATTGATATCGTTTAACTTTTACACTATTCATAAACTACACTTTGACTAGTTTTTGTGATTTATAACTATGATAAAGTGAACTGTTAAACATCGCCCGCAAATTCCTACATAAAGCCCACAAAATAAGAGTGAAATTACACTTTTGCCCTCATACTAAAAAACACACAATTTCTCTCTCTACTCTCTACTTCCACTTTCTCTCTCTAAATTATTTCCAGAGCTATGTCGAGGCGGCCCGGCAAGGAAGTGGCGGCACCGGCGGTGGGCGGAAGGCGGTTTGCCGGCCAGAAGGTAATTTTTTTAATTTTTATAATTTTTTTTTTTAAAAAAAAACCTCCGGCGACGGTGGGGCGCCAAGGCGAGACGCCACCACCACGGAGGAAGCGCCTAGGCAAGACGCCCGTATGGTGGTGGCGGCGCCTAGCCCAGACGCCACTACCACGGCGGCGGCGCAGAGGCTAGGCGCCACGGCCGTGGTATTGGCGTCTGGGCTAGGCGCCGCCACCACCGTACGGGCGTCTTGCCTAGGCGCCTCCTTCCTTTTTATTTTTTTTAATTTTTTTGTTTTTTTTTAATTTTAAATTTTTTTTTCGAATTTTTTTTTTTTTTTTTTTTTTAAAATTTGTTTTTCTTTTTTTTAAATTGTATGTTCCCTTTTTTTTTTTATCTTTTTTTTTTAAATTTTGTTTTTTTATTTGTTTTAATTTTATGTTCTATTTTTTTTGTTAAAAAAAAAAATTGTATCTGGTTTTAATTTTTAATTTTATGTTCCTATGTATTTTTTTTTTTTTTGAATTATATTTTTGTATGTAAAAAAATTATAAGTTCCCTTTTTTTTTTTATAAATTTTCTTTAAAATTTTGATGTTCTTCTTTTTTTAAGTTTTTGCAATTTTAAAATTTTTAAGTTTTGTTAGTTTTTTGTTTTTGGTTTTTTCTTTGCATTTTTGATTTTTTGTTTTTGTTTATGTTTTTCATTTTTTAGTTTGTTGTTTATATTTTTTGTTTTTGGTTATATATTTTGTTTTTGGTATATTGTTTTGTTCATATTTATATTTTGTTTTTATGTTTATATGTATATTGTCTTGTATATATTTATATTTTTTATGTTTATAATTTTATTTCCGTGACTTGTTTATTTGCTTTTGTGTTTATTTTCGACTTTTTTTAATTTGTTTTCGTTATTATGTTTCGTTATTTACTTGGAGTTAGGCATCGCAATTTAGACCTGGTGCGGGGAAGAGTATTGACGTCGTGAGGAGTACGATCTACTCAATGGAGAGCTCGGGGCCCAGACACGTTAGATCCCGTGGTATTTCGGCCTCGGCCCGCAGAGAACGGGTGCACTGTTCTGCGGACGATCAAGATGATGATGATGATGATGAGGAGGAGGAGGAGGAGGTCGAGGAGGAGGAGGTCGAGGAGGAGGATGATGCAGATGAGGATGTCGACGATCAGAGTGGACCATATGATGATTACGGTCCATTCAGTCAGAGGCTTGATGATACGTATGAGACGCATAGGGTAGATGTGCGTAAGGGTCGAGATGGTAGGTTTGTTAGTAGATCTGGCACATCATCTGCGTCCACTGTGTCTGCGGGTAGCAGAAAACGGTCGAGGGCCGTTAATGATTCTTGGATGGTGAGGGGTGAGGTGGCCGGGGGACCTATAGACGGGAGTGTGATTCCTAGCTTTTTAGGACACATCGCTACCCGTATTTGGGAGGACCAGGAGAGGGCTTTGGATACAGGCATTTTGAAATGCCAAACCCGGGAAAAGACTTGTAGGTTTTTGTGTAGCTGGGCTGATGCTTGGCCGGAGGAGAGCGAGATGGTCGGGCGATTGAGGGCCACTAGAGTGAGTCACCTTCCTGCCACCATGCACGACAGGATTGACTGGACGCTGATCACGGCTTTCGTTGAGCGATGGCAGCCGGATACGAACTCGTTCCACCTTCCGTTCGGTGAGATGACGATCATGTTGCATGACGTCGAGGCCATCCTTGGGATTCCCGTGGAGGGAAACCGAGCATCTGTCGTCACTGATGCGGATCAGGCAGATTTACTAGCGGAGCTGTTGGCGGTGGATAGGGCTGCGCTGTACACATCGGCACTTGGTGTGTGGGATCACGGCGGCGTTAAGATCGCAGCCGTCTTGCAGCGATGTTTGCACCCTACGGCACGTAGGACGCAGGACACACAGCTGGCTGCATATGTTTTTCTTCTTCTCGGGTGTACCTTGTTTCCGGATAAGAGCGGGAACAAGCTCAGGCCACGCGACATAGTTGACGCGTGTGAGCCCGACAGAGTAGGCCAGTTTTCTTGGGGGTCGGCTACGCTGGCGTATCTGTATCGCCAGTTAGGATTCTCGAGCTGGGCTGATGCAGCAGGTATCACTGGATGTCTGACGTTGTTACAGACCTGGATATACGAGTATTTTCCTGCGTTTCGACCACACCGCGACCCGGTTCCCATTGGTGATGGCCAGCCACGTGCCTGTGCGTGGAGTCCGCGTGTCGAGAAGAAGTCCGTTGACCGCCTGCGCTCCATACGGTTATCGCTTGACAGGATGTCCCCCTTAGAGGTACAGTGATTAAATTATTTCTACTTTTACAATCTGATGCTTTATTTTATGACTGTTACTGATTTTAAATAATGTGCAGGTGAACTGGATGCCTTTCGCCCAGAACCCTAGTAATAGGGTACCCAGGACCCTCTACACTGGACTGATTCAGTATCGCGAGATCGTAGAGGCGTACATGCCGCAGCGCTGTCTTCGCCAGCTTGGATTTGTCCAAGTTGTCCCACCTCCACCGGCATGGCCCAGTAAGGCGGTACGATCTGCGTCGTCGAAGGAGTACGTCGTCCAATGGCCGTCAAACATGATATCCATGTGGGAGCAGTTTCCGATGGTTGCCCGCCTATGGACGGCGGAGCTGCAGCGGCCGCCAAGTGGGGTGACTGCCATGTGTGACCAGCACTACATGGAATGGTACATCCGGCACTCGCACCCGAGGTTGATCAAAGACATCGACGACGCAGATGATGACGATGTGCCACCTGCCACTGCCTCTTATGCGGTACGTCTCATCTTTTATTTGTTGTTCTCTTATTTTAATATATATATGTATAATACGTCGTTTCATGTTTTTTGTTTTGTGTAGTGGATGGGCAAGATTATGTAGTTGGGACACCGACTTTTTGAGGAAAGGGACTGCATGACGAGTGCATCAGGCAGAGCTGTTATTGACGATCTGGAACGGACCCTTGAGCAGTGGCAGTGGGCGTCACAGAGGGATTACTGATATTTGAAATTAGACATTATCTTTTTAGTTTGTAATATTTGAAATTATTGTTCTTAGTTTTTAAAATTCAATATTATCTTTTTAGTTTGTAATATTTGAAATTATTGTTGTTAGTTTTTAAAATGAAACATTATCTTTTAAAAATGAACACATAGAAATGACATAGTATTGACAATACAAGGCCTCATAGTAAAAGGTAGGTGTACATCAACAAAAACTACATGGCAATTAAATTGTTCCACTGTTGCACGCGAGCATGGTACAAAGCATCCCAACCCTCCACGCTTGCTCTACGAATTTCATACCACTTCGGTATGATATTTGGGACTGGAAAATCGGGTGACATGTCTAATCGGATAAAATGTCTGTATGACGGCCCAAGAAATCCAATAGCAACGTCCCTTACCGGTCTGGTGACGGTCTCGCGCGAACACCAGGGCAGAACCGTTGTACATGGATAATAGGCTCGACTATGTAAACCAAGGCCGAAATGCATGACTGCACACTTGTAGATGTTTGCAACGGCAAAGAGATCAAGTGGCGCATCGAACCAATGATTTTGACCGCAAGGTCCCCCTCCCCACCGGATACGCTGCAGAGACCTATCCAAGTCCTCGCCGTACACATGGCCATACACATCTCGGTTTGATGCGATTTCACTATACATCAACTGCCGCACTAAACCGTAGTTGTCTTCACCCATTTGAAACACATCCGCCACAACCCGAAATCCGCAGTTACCATCTGCAATGACATCATTCCACCCGTCCAAGAATGGCATCATGATATTAGGGATCCTGTCCTTATATGGAAAATGTTCAATGTCCATTCTCCCTGTTACACACATCAATAAACACAATAAACAAGTCAACAGTAAACTAATCAAACAGTCAACAAAAGAAATTGAAGTCGAATGTCTTACCGGTGCCGGGCATATTCACCGACGACGATGATTGGCTGCCACTTGATGAGGATGTACGACCACGGCCACGGCCACGGCCACGACCGCGAATGTACTCAAACGCACTCTTGTTCCGCCGTGGTTGTCGACCCCTAGGTCGCTCGACCCCTTCCGGTTCCTCGGTATCCAAACACGATGTATTGAACATGTCATGAAGTATGTGTGTAGCACTACGAATGATCGAAGGGTGACTGGAGGACACTTGGTCAAACATCATCTGAAACTGCTCCAACTCCTCCTGTTCACGGTGAACCGTATGCGGAACAGCATGCTCTCCGATAACGAGCGTCCGCCAGAATGGATGAACCTGATCGACATGTAACGACGCCCTGTCTTGCGTAATTACGCGGTGAATGGTGCATGCACAAGGTAATCCATGAGTCATTGATATAGCACATCCGCACCGAATAGCCACTTCATCGCCCAACTCCCTCATCCTGGTATACTCGCTCAGAATCAACCCCAAACAGTGGTGTGACACACGACCGTGGAGAATCTTAAATATGAAATGGCCATACAACATGCCATGTCGTCGTCTGGAGTCCTCGAGATAGTTCTTGATGCCGTTCCTCTGAGTATCAATAGCCTTGTTTATTCTCTCGAACAGTGTATCCAGAGCAGCCGTGGAAGAATCAATCCAGTCCTTCAAAGCTCTATGAGCGCTCTCGACTCTGCATGTCGTAGTGTTCCCAAAATGAAGAACTTGGTTCGTCCAATATTTGACAAACTTTTCCCTCTGAGGTACCCACTGATGCATCACATAGTCTACGATTGGCGGGCACCACTTGTACGCATCCTTGAAGTTTTCCAAGGCTCGATCGTACTCTGCCTCTGTGGTAGCTTGCATGATCTTCCGCCACTTACCATTTACCAATGTCTCTGCTGTTACTAAATTCTTGTTGAAAAGATTGTAGGCTTTGACTTTCACGCAGTTGTTGATGTGCCATGTGCACAGTAAATGGCTCGACTCCGGAAACAGCTCCGCTATAGGGGCAAAAAGACCTCCCTCACAATCACTTACGATGGCCAATGGTTGTACATTTGGGCCGATGTAGTTTCTCAACTTTTCCAACACCCAACGGTAACTCGCAGCCGTCTCATCCTTCATGACTGCATAACCAATCAGAAAGTTCTGGTTCGTTGGAGCCATCCCAACCATCTCAACCAGTGGGAACTTGTACTTGTTTGTCTTGTACGTTGAATCGATCAAAATCACAGATGGCCAAGACGAAATCATATCAGCACAATCAGGATGGACAAGGAACAAATGAGTTACCTCCGATGTGTCTTCGTCAGATTCAAACCAGTAAAGGTAACCACGTGCTTGTGCCTGGTGCAGAAGCTGCTGTATAGGGTTCCTTCCCTCTGACCGTTCAAACCTCAATTTCTGTCTGACGTTGTAGATGTGTCTTCGGTTTGGCTGGTCTTCGGGGAATTTCTCTAACACAGACGCTAATATTTTAGCGGGCTTCACTTGAGCATCACTCATTTCTTTTACAACTAGTTTCGCAGCTGGACTTAGGCCGCTTAACTGCCGATGCCCCACTTTGTATGCTATCAGCTCATGGTTGTGATATCCCCATTTGCCGTAACCCTTCACTTCCCAACCGTCACGCCTTTGATGTTGTCGAACCTTAACTCGGAACTGACACCCACAACCTTTCCGCTTTGAGTCAAACCGAATCGCTTTACTGAAATCTCGTTCTTCTCTTTTGCGATAACGGTCGCATCTCAAAATGCGATCCATTCTACCATCCCGTTGAGATTTATGAGTTGCTACTACTAAACAAAAGCCTGATCTAATTGCAACCTGTTTTGCCCAATCAATCGCTTGTTGAGCATCTTCGAACAGGCCATCATGTACAAAAATCCCACTGTAATCATTTCCGTCTCCACCATAATCCTGTAACAATAACATATAACGTATAAATATAATTACATTAAGATTAAATTAACAAAAACAAACAAAAAAAAAAAAAAAGGGATTAAATTAAAAAAAAAAATAAAAAAAAATAAAAAAAAAAAATATTCCCCTACTGGCGCCTGGCCAGGACGCCGGAGCCACGGCCGGGGCGCCTGGTCAGGACGCCGCCGCCATGGTGGCGGCGTCCTGGCCAGGCGCCTTGGCCGTGGCTGCGGCGTCCTGGCCACGCGTCACTACTATGGTCGAGGCTTCTCCACCAGGCGCCGTGACCACGGTGGCGGCGTCCTGGCTAGGCGCCACAACCACGGCATGGCCTTTTGGCTAGGCGCCAGCCACCATTTCGTCCTTACGATGCGTTACGAACCTCGTTTTCCGATGACGACGGCGATTCTCCGGTGATCCTCGGCGATCCGGTGCTGCTCCACATTTTTTTAGTGCGAAAAATTTATCTTCGGTTAAAATTATAAAAAGGGCAAATTTGTCAAAAAATTATAAAATGTGGGCTTTATGTAGAGATTTGCGGGCGATGAATAACAAGTCCCATGATAAAACATAGTCAAGTGAGATGTTATTTAAATCGTCTCAATGTATATTTTATTAATATCCACTTTTTTATAATTTTATAATGTCAAGAGTTAAAGATATTAAATGTTAAAATAGTGCGTTGACAAGCGTGATAATAAAATGGTGTCAACTAAATAAAAATGAAGGTAGTATAAAAAGATCAATACCTCGCACAAGTTATCTTACTCAACTTAGCAAGGTACAGAATAGGTTTCTTAGGAGGAAAGAATAAGAGGGGAAACTAACACTTAAAATAATTCCTTATCCCCTATTGCTTTAATACGTTTTTAATTTTTTATCCATCTAACATTGATTGTTGATGGTTGTGTGTTTGTATCACGTATATATTTCCGCCTTTCTTTCTAATTGCTAGTTTGCAATATTTGAAAATTCACGCTATTCATCTACACTCATTTAATCGTAATTTGTGATTTAAAAATTGAAAAAAAAAAAAATTAATTATATAAAAATATTTAGATTAATCTCGATATCTACTTTTAAAATTATCAAGTTTTTATAAGTTTATTAAGATACTTATAAAATATGTATTGACAAATATAAATCTTCAATATTGTGATTAAAAAGAACGGATATAAAAACAAAATGAACAAATACGTAGTAAATTTTAGTAATAGACAAAAAATTGAGTAAAAACAAAAAAGATGCAGTACGAGACAATAATTAAAGATGCAGTGACGTAGTATAAAAAATAAAAATAAAAAATAAAAGTGGCTGGGACAATTACTCCATAGCTGTTATTGGCTGAAATGTGGGTGTCGGTTTCACAGGAGGAGTGACAGGGAGGTCGTAGAAATTGGGCCTTTACAATAGGTGATGTTGATGCCATTCTTTACAGTTACTGGTTAGGCCCATTATTCGACTTGTATGGTTTTGGTACAATCTTAGGATTTTATGGGACCTGGTGTTTTGCTCCACTTACTTCGATTTGGTAGTATTCTTGTTTTCAATTTTGCCTTAATCCTTTAGAATTGTCAAAATTCAAAAAGGCAATGCTAAGGTTATTTATTCAAAATGAAATAATTTCTTATTTATGGGATTTTAAACACAGATACATCTTCTAAAAATCAGAGACGATCTTATAACTTTATGTATTTATATAGACTAATTTCAAGTGATAAACTTTAATACATTTATGTAGTATGAAGCAATTTGTCAAATGAAATGAAATCTTTAACAAAATGAAAGTTCTATGTTTTAAAATAATTTTAACATCAAGGAATTACATATACTAGACATATAGACGATGTAGTAATAGTGCGTAATATATTATTACAAATACAACAAATATATTGTTAAAGTATGGATTAAATATTCAGTCATGTTGATTACATCATTAGATAAATGAAAATACCGTTTTAATTTAATGTCAAAATTGATTATTTGCCTAGGTATATATTCTAGGTCTTATATTATGAGCTTAAATTAAATTCTACATGCCAAACATAACATTAAGCTAAATTCTACGGAGTATAAAACAAACTCTACCAAATAAGATAATACATTATCATCAAAATCTGAGGAGGATCACAAAACTAACTAAACATTATTTAAGAAAAAATTGTAAAATTATGTTAATAATCGCAAACCGAAGCATTATAATAAGATCATGCCACCCTTCTAGAAAATCTTGAAAAATGCATGTATCATTTGGATCGCTTAATTACCTCTCATGCATTGCTTATGAAGAACACTATTATATTCATATTGTAAAATATATTAATGAATTTATAAACAGATAATGATGGACAGACATATTCACGTATACTTAGCTTTAAGCGAGGACATTAAAGCCTTATTATATTCCGTACTATATTCAACTTTCAGAATTTGTTAACACTTTGTTCTATTGCTAATAATTACGCTTTACAGGTTGGGTTGTTTTTTAATATGCGTGTAAATGGCCTGGATTAAACTAACACTTTATCATAAATTTTTATAAGGTGGTTGCTAACCACGTTATTTGGCTGTGATTCTAACGTATTATGAACTAATTTTATGCAATTTTTAACCCTAGCTAACATAATAGATATTTTGAGGCGTATTTAATGATGGCAAGCCTCTGAAATCTTCAATATGGCAACTTATTATACTACTCCTACCATTTCTAAATAATTGGATCGCTTTGACTTTTTCACTGTATATATACCGTATTAATTTTGACTTGATTTTTGTACTAATGAATATTTCGTACAAATAAATTAATGTTACTTAATACTCCCGGCCTCTAGCCGTTTTCAAATTAAGCGCTTGACTAACACAACCAAACTTTGACTAATAATTGATTAACAATAGATTTAAGCTATGAAAATTTGATATTTAGAAACTACACATTGAGACAATTCTAACAAATACACACATCACGATTTTTTTTTTTTTTTTGGTGTTTAGAAAGCCACAAGTACGGGTGATGAGAAACGATTCCAAGATCGCCTAGAACCAGGAGGGGAGCTCTAACCACTTGAGCTATCCCTCACTCACACATCACTATTAATCTTATGTACACTATACTTTGCATAAAGCATCATCATGATCAATAATGTTGTGTATGTTAATAGTGTAAAAGTCAAACTAAGCTAATTAAGACACTTACAAGTATTTTAAAATGGAGGAAAATTTATTTGAAAAATATTGTTGAGTAATCACAATGTAAGATCTCGTAAAATCAACTGTTTATGATATCTACTAAGATAAAAATTAAATATACAATTGAAACAGATAAAGTTATGCATTGATAACAAGTGATGTGCAAGTCAAATTGGAATATTTTTTCTAGAAAAAACATAACAAGTCAAAGTCAAACTAAAGACAATTTAGTGATCCTAAACTATGCAAAATTATCACACTTCATCACCTTAGGCTATGTGTTTAGTGACCTTATTTTTACTAATTTCAGAAAATAAAAACTAAAGAAAATTCAGTGATCTTTGTTTTATGTGCGATTTTTTTCCCATAAATATCTTTAATTTCGTAATGAAAAAAAATTGAAAATTACATAGTAATAAAATACACATAATTAGAATCTAACAAGACTCCACTTATATAATTTTTTTTCTTTATAAATTATCGTACACGTAAAGTCAAAGTTTGGTCATATTAGAAAATTAGATTAGACCAGATCATTTTAGAAAAACAAAATAAAGTGAACTAAACAATCCCTTAGTCATTACAAATAAAATAATTAAAGAAAATTGTATAAATTATAAAGATGAGGTATATACTTTACTAAAGCACATGTACTGTATTACGTAGTCAGTACTCGTATAAATGTAATGTGAATACACATTTTCGCAGACATAGCACCGAATCTCCACCTCAATCTTGGTTGGAATATTAACTTAGCTACACTTGTACTTACGTTAGATCCGAATTTACATAAGTTTCCTGAATTTTCTTAATGTTCTTTTGTTGGGTGTTTGTCGGGTGAGCGTATAATATAGCTACACGGATAGTATTTTGATGGTCCAAATATGAGAAGGAATAATGAATGAATACTATCATGTATATATATGTTGTGTATTTTTATATTTTTTTCAGATTCTATACACGAATAACACAAAATACCAAGTACATGTGACCATTAGCTGAATATCCGTCCATGGTAGCTAGCCGTTTGTGACGGTTGTGAGCCTAGATGGCTAAAGCTAAGGGTACGGTTTATTGCTTGATCTTGGCCTCACGGCGTGCAACATCTATCCTCGGACTAAGATGAACTTGTATTGTGAATTTGTGATAGTCAAATCATTATTATATACTTCTAACCGGAACCGTTAAATCCGACTGTTTCGAACCGATTCGAAAAGAAATTGAACCGAAAACCCATTTTTTGGAAATCAAAAACCGACCCTACGCAATTTTTTTCAACCCAAAACTGAACTGAACCGATTTTGTGCGAACTGTTACTAACCCGACCCGTTATCAAGCCCAATTGTTACAACCTGAAATTGAAAACAAACCAAATCGATTACGTCTGAACCTGATAGTAACCCTACCCATTTTAAATCGAAAACCATTTAAACCCGGGAAAAATCCGATAAACCTACCGTTCCAACGCGTAACCTGTTGTGACCAAACCATTTATAACCCGTAACCCGTTGTGACCGAACCGTTCTCAACCCGTAACCCGTTGAGACCGAACCGTTTACAACCCGTAACCCGTTGAGACCAAACCGTTCACGACCCGTAGCCCATAATGACTGAGTCGTTTATAACCTGTAACCCAATATGTTTATGATTTGATCCAATTCAACCCAGTACTTGATAAACCCAACTTATTTATGACTTAACTTGATTATAACATGACTTGTTCCTAGCTATTATCTGACTAACTCGACTCGATAATGATCCGACTTGATTTTAACCCGATATAATTTGAACTGAAACTCGCTTCAAATTGGGTAAACCCGTTTTCAAACTGACCAACTTCAATCCAAACTAATTATGACCTGAACCGATAATGACCAGACTCAATTTCACCCGATCTCTTTTGAACCGAAATCCATTTTCAAACCGACCCAATTTAACCCAAACTGATTATGACATGAACCGATTACCACACAACCCGATTAGGACCCAAACTGTTTTGAACCGAAACCCACTTTAAACTGGCTAAACCCGTTTTCAAACCGACCCGGTTCAACCCTAACTGATTATGACCCGAACCGACTACAACTTGACCTGATTAGGACCCGACCCGAATAGAAACCGCAATAAAAATAAATAAATAAATAAATAAACAAAAACAAACCAAACTGACTCGATAAATTTCAAAACCGACCCAAACCGATCTGCTAATCATTTCAACCCGTTATAAACCGACCTATTATTACCCGAAATGAGCTGATAAACCCAACCCAAACCTAAACTGTTTACCCGAATTAACACCCCTAACTATGTGTGTATATATTGCTGCAAGCTTTTTATTTGCCTCATGTATCTCTTGTGTTTCTCTATTCAAGATGGTACCATTAGTTTTCATTATTGGCTTACATTTTTAAAAATACTTCGTAGAAATTTACAAAGGTGGTTTTAACTTTTAAGAGGTGCAAAGTGCGCTACTGCACAAAACCCATCCAAAATTTAAGTCTCTCAAATTAGATACATTCTATTGTTTCGTCTATAATAATAACTACGGAGTATGAAACAAAATGCATCTAAGTTTTGAAATTAAGCCAAACTCGACCAAAGAATCTTATTATACGACATTTTTACGAGACAAAAACAATATTAAAATAATAGAGATGGAAGGAATAATTCACTAATATTGAATTATGTAATAAAGGTCCAATAATAAGAATCGAAACAAGATCTTATATGTCTTTGCCAATTATTTGCCCCACCTTTGACAATTTGATATACATTCACAAGTTTGACCATTTATAATTTGCATTCCAACTTGAGAAAGTATCAAGATTATTAGCGCACTTTGAATACTAAGTAAGCTCTACTATTATTAGTCTTGTGCTGTGTTTTCATGTAGATATTATTTGTATTATATCCCACGTACAACTGTATATTTGTATTATTGTACTTATATTTATAGCTTATTAACCAATCATATCATTATTATATCACTAATATATAAAACCGGTCTCGCAATTCAGGAGACAACGACACTTGGCATTCTAGTTTTTCGCCAAGTATTGCGCCACGTAGGCGAAAATTATGTATTATTGTGACACATATGATACTAAGTAAGCGATTTTTTGATAGATTTTTAAGATAAAATTGTTGTATAAATTTTTATTATCGATAGAACTCTAATATTTCATATATACAAAATTAATCATAACTTTTAATAAATATCCTATAAGTATGTTCTATTTCCATCATCAAATTCGTTTTAAGAAGTTCTTTAAAATAAGATCCATTTATAATATATATTTAATCTATCACAAACTTTTATACGTAGCTGGCCAAATCGTGTCACCAACTATTACAAAAGTTACTTCGTTAGTGCTATAAGGGTTACTTGGTCAGGTTATAGTGGTTACTCAATCAGTGTTATAGATAGGGGTTACTTAATTAGTCAGTGTTAGAGTTACTCACTTAGTATTACAGGGGTTACTCGGTCAGTTTTATAGCTGCATACAAAATGCGTTGTTATTTAACTTATTTAAGAAAATATTAAAGAATCAATAAAAATAAGTTTTAATCGGCAAAAAATAATTTTAATTTAATTTGGTGAAAATACTTTCAGTTCAGTGAAAATAATTTAAGTTCAATAAATATAATTTCAAGTTAATAATAACATAAAAGTACACAATTATATAAATATAAGACATACGATATTGTATGTTTAAATATCCTACATTATCCGAACGAATTATTTGATCGTATTTAACATAAAAAATATTATTTTAATATTTTATCAACCTGGGCATCGCCCGGGCACAAAGCTATCATATCATATCACTAATAAATAAAGCCGGTCTCGCAGCCAGCCCACGAGACAGCGACACTTAGCATTTCAATTTTCGCCAAGTGTTTAGCCACGTAGGCGACAAATATATATTAATTGTGATTAGATTAAATGCTACGTTAGATTAGATTGGATAGATATGTTAGGATAAAAAAACGTATACATAAAATAATTTATAATTCTTTTGAAATTTTTTTATCTTTTTATTAACAATAGAATTTTACTTATAACAACACACCATATATTATAATTAATATGAATATCCAATTAACAATAGAATTTTACTCCTATACGAATAACCACGTAATTATAATTATAAATATGGTCATGTATCACAATTTTTTTTTATTTTTTTAGTGTACCATTGATTACCTTCAAAACTTTTAAATCAGATATTTTTCATATTCGCTTGTAATATTTTTGTATATGTTTGTGATTTTGTTGATGAAAGTAAGGAAGTAAAAAAGTACTAAAATTAGGACACAACAGAATATACTATACAAGGAAATCTTGAAGTGAATTCAGATCAATATTAGCAAAGTCTTATAACTTTACAGATTTTACAAAGCCTCCGTCACCCATTTACCAGCCATATATTACAAATGGTCCAATTAGGCCAATAATATAATCTATTGATTTTACGTGTTGGAAAAATTTTAACTTTATATATATATATATTTTACCGACACACTCTTCTATTCACAAAATTGTCACTACAAGAAAACAGCTGAATTCCGAGGGACTTTTTCCGTCGGAAACAGGGGAAATTCCGTCGGAAAACGGCTTTCCGACGGAATTCCGTCGGAAACTGTCTCTCGGAACAGCCCTTGTCGGAAATTCGACGTTTTCCGAGGGAAATTCCGTCGGAAGCCACTTTTTCGACGGAATGCATTCTGTCGAAGCTGGTTTTGACCTTAACCGAAATTCCGTCGCAAAGTTCCGACGGAATTTTCCGTCGGAGGTGAAGTGGATTCCGACGGAATATTCCGTCGGAAAAGGTATATTCCGACGGAAATTTCAATAAAAAAAAAACGCCGCCTCCCCACCAGCCCCTTACCACCAGCCAAACCACCACCCACCCCTGACCAAGTGACCAGACCCCCACCCTTCCCCACCATGTCGAGCCACCACCACCCACCCTGTCCTGTCCAAACCTCCACCACCCCCCACCCACCCTGTCCAAACCTTCACCACCCCACCCACCCACCCCTGACCAGACCACCACCACCCCACCTAACCCACCCACCCAGAAAAACGAAAAAAATAAAAAAAATCCAAAACAAATCCAAAACACAAATTCCCACAAAAACAAGATCTAAACCAAGATCTAATAAAATTACTAATCTGAATTTCAATAATAATTCGAAACAAAAACAACCCATAATAATTCGAAACAAAAAAAAACTAGAAATAATTCGAAACCAACAAATCCAGAAGTAGATCTTGCAAAAACCAGAAATTTCAAAACAAAAATTTCAAAAAAAACAAAAATAATTAAAATCACGAAACTTACCTCAAAATTTGAAATAAGTTCGAACTTCACCTCAAACTTGGTTAATAAGGCCAATTTCGACCAAGAAAACTGTAGATTTAGAGTTTTCTTGGTCGAAATTGACCTTAAAAACCTTTAAAAATGACAATGGCGGACCTTAATGGCGGCTTCGTTTTTGGGCTGGTGGTAGTTGTGGCTGATGAGAGAAAAGAGAAAAGGAGGAGGAGAAGGAGAAGGGGAAGGAGAAGGAGAAGGAGAAGAGATCAGAGGAGGAAGGAGGAGAGAGAATAAGGGGAGAACGAAGAAGGAGGAAGGAGAAGAGATTACGGGGAGAACGAAGAAGGAGGAAGGAGAAGAGGAGGAGAGGAGAGAGAAAGGGAAAAGCGGCAGAAGAGCGGAGAGAGAAAAGAGAAATGAAAGGGGAGGGGGATTAGGGTTTTCGAGTTTTTAAAAAAAAATTAAATTATTTCCATCGGAAATTTTCGACGGAATAATAATCCGTCGGAATGTTTGGGATTTCCGAGGGAATATTCCGTCGGAAAATTCCGACAGATTTTAATTCCGCCGGAAAATTAATATTCCAACGGAAATTTCCGTCGGAAAGTTCTGACGGATTTTAATTCTGCCGGAAAATAATATTCTGACAGAAAATTCCGTCGGAAAGCCCATGTATTCCAACGGGTTTAAATTCCGTAGGAAATCCGTCGGAAATATCCGACGGATTTATATTCCGTCGGAATATACGGGATTTCCGACGGAATATCTTGTCCGTCGGAAATAAGCCTATTTCTTGTAGTGTGTACTCCTCTATTATTTTAGTGTCCCATTGAAATATATATATATGTGTGTGTGTGTGTGTGTGTGTGTGCGCACGCGCGCGCGCGTGTATATATGTGTGTGTGAGAATATATATATAATTCACAAACATTGCTCGAAGTAGAATAAGTGAATATAGTGCAACTTACAAAAATAGAAAATAATAATAGACGCTCAAAAAGAATAATAGGTAGTGTTTCTACTCTCTTTTTTTATCTAACGTTTGAAATAAAATATAAATACTACTAATAATAATTATTATTATTGTTATTATTATAATTATGATACAAAACATGCCTACAACTACGTACACTCTTTAAAATGGGTTCCAGGGCAATGCGCGGGGCACGTACTAGTAATTGTTTAAACGTATCTGAACTTATTGGATACGTAGTATCGAATTGGGATAACTATTAACACGCATAAAAACTTATGACATCTCATTTTCGGTTGGGCTTATCTTATCTGGATTATCATAACTCAAGTGAAATATCTCGTGAATTAAAACTTAATTGAGTAGTTTTCGTAATTAATGTTAAACACGTAAACTAATTCCTTATATGCGTTGATTAAAAAAATATTTTCCATTGTACCGACCACGTAGGATTGGTAAAAGTTTCTATTTTTGAAAATGTCCGAGCTTTAAACCTGCTAATAATAATGGTGGTCTTTTGATAACTGAGGAAAATGGATAAGTGCAATAAAATGAGTTCAAATAAATTTTGATGGGGATAAGTAAGTTAAGATAAGTGCAATATCAGACGATGAATAAAATGCACTTACTAAAATTCTATGAAAAATAAAATCTGAAAAACACAAACTCGTCACTAATAAATAAAGTCGGTTGATTAAGGGATTTTGCTCCCACCAATCGGAATGCGCCACGGGGGCCAATCAGGTCCTGCCAAGTAGCCTCCTGTTGGACCTATAAGGATTTGCCACGTGGCACGCGCCTATTTGTCCACCCTGGACCTATTATGTCACGACACGTGGCATCCTCCATGCCTAATGGAAAACTGGCCACCTAGGCCCAACTTCCAAGGGAAGCCCAATCAGCGCTAGATTAACCTAAACCTAGGATTGGCACGCTTCCCAAGGTTATAAATACCTTCATTAATCCTCATTAAACGGGATTATGCTCATTAATTACTCTCACCTAGAGAAACACATTTTACTTTTTCCGCATCAATTATTCCTCAAACAAGTACTAACTTGACCGTCGGAGGCGGAACTCCAATCACTCGGAGTCTCCGTTTGTCTTGCAGGTACAGGCATCCGGTTCCAGTCTCGGAATTGTAACTCTCCCGCAGGACATCAAAAAACCCCAAAACATTTTGGCGTCGTTTGTGGGGAGAGTAATTTTGAAATGGCATCAACATCTGTACCAGAAGAGAGGCGTCCACTGGACGACCCTCAAGTCCACTCAGATCATGATACTGAGAATGAAGTTGAGGTTGAAACACACACAGCCTCAGACGGGACCCTAAGGGTCTGACGTACCCGTCACACCGAAAGGAAAGAACGGGTAGATCACCAAACTGGACCCAGTAATCCAGTCGGCACACCGCCTGATCAGCAACAGGCAGCTGAAGGGTCTGCTCCCATTACGAGAAACGAACTCATGACCTTCATGAAGGGCTTTAAGTGGGAGATCCAAGAACTTATCAACAAGAAGACGCCTGCTCTGTCTAAGGAGCAGTCGGCTAAAAAGCCTTCCCATTCGGGTAGAAGGAAACCTGTTCAAGGACGAGAGGCGACCCCTTATCCTAACTCTAGGAAGTGGGAGCCGCCTGTGCTTGACTTCACAAAGTACCATTTTCCCACACCAGGGAAGAGGAAGCCCGTTCGTCATATACAGGCGGACGGGTCAAAGAAAACATACTCGGACGCTCGGCTACTGCTAGAGCAGAAGAAGAATGACCGACTGCCAGAGTCGGCCTCCACTTCAGATTTCCAAGATAGTTTGCACAATACCTCTATGAGGTATACTCAGTCAAATCATGAGAGTCAGACAGGCGGTACCTCCCGTTAGTCTGGATTTCATAACGACCAGGCGGTACCAAACTTACCATTTGTACCGCAACGACAATATTTTTTGCAGCCACCTATGTTTGGAGGACTGGCGGAAAAAAATGTCCAGCCTTTGGACTGGCAACTACGGTTGCTAAAACTTGGGGAACAACCGTCCGCCTTCTCCAAGGAAATTACTGAAGCCGCTCAGCCGACCAAAGTTAAAAATGTGCTAGTAGGCGCCTACGACGGCATTACTAACCCTGAAGACCATTTGATGGCGTTCACCAACCTAATGTATCTCCAAGGGTTGGATGATCCCACTTGGTGCAAGTGTTTCCCAGCGACTCTCAAAGGAATCACACAACAATGGTTCGGCAACCTGCCGGCTGGTTGTGTGAACAACTTCAGGACACTTGCTTACTTATTCACCTCCAACTTTTCCATGAACATACCTGCAAAGAAGACGACTCTTGATTTAGGAACGATTCAACAGGGCGAGAAGGAGGGGCTTCGTTCATACATCAGGCGGTTCAACCTGATGAGGATTCAGATTCAAGGGCTACCAGATGAGGTGGCCTATACTAACTTTTTCAGAGGTCTCAAGGACGACCTTCAAATTTGACCTGGTTCGAAACAGGGTTGCGACTCTTCAAGAAGCCTTGATTGAAGCAGAAGCCTATATATAGGCGACTGATCTCTATAGTATTGGAAAGCAGTCGGACGGAAGGAAGTCCGACAAAAAAGAAGGCCGACCAAAGCAGTCGGCCAATAAAGATGATAAAAAGAGAATAGAGGTCTGGGCGGCTGATTCCTCTAAACAGCCGGCCTAGAAAAAGAAGAAAGAGTTCAAACCATACTCTCCAAAGTATGCGTTCAGCAAGGATAGTCAAGCTATCCTCAAATAAATCAAGGGTCGGATCTTAATCGAGAAGCCGGCCCCCATGAAGGGTTCTGCGAGCAATCGGAACTAAGATAAGTTCTGCCATTATCATGAAGACGTTGGTCATGAAACCAACGAATGTATCAGTCTCATGCGCTACCTAGACCGCCTGGCTGAACAAGGCGACCTTGACTCCTATCTCAAGAAGTCTAAGGGGAATACTTCCTCGAAAAATAAGCAGTCGGCCAAAAAGAACCAACAGGCCGATAGTTCTGACACAGATGATGCGGTCGTCTACACAATTGCAGGCGGCCCCACTATCAGGGCCAAAAAAGACAATATCAGGCGGCTAGATGTCAATTCCGTTCACCAAGAACGGCCCTCCAAAAGTTCATTCCCAGAGATTGTCATCACAGAAGAAGATCTAGGAGGGGTAAAGGGGCCGCATGATGACCCCATTGTTATTGAATGCAAAGTGGCCAATCAAAGAGTTGGCCGAATCCTCATAGATACCGGTAGTTCCTCCGATCTTATCAGTAGCAAGTGTTTGTCAAGGCTTAAATACAAGACTGATTGCATACATCCGGTATCCCACCCTCTAGTAGGTTTTGGAGGAGGAGTCGTACACCCAGTAGGGCGAGTGGATTTACTCATCCGCCTGGGTGAGAAAGGGAAGGGTCGTCACATGGTGGTCCGGTTCCTGGTAGTTGAGGAACTCTCGGCCTACAACATGATCCTGGGACGACCTACCCTAAATAATTCAGAAGCTGTCATTATCCCATCTCTTATGTTGCTCAAATTTGAGAAGGATGATGGAACAGTCGGCTCCCTAAGGGGAGATCAGAAGATGGCCCGAGAGTGCTACCTCTCCGTTATCAAACCCACTGTGGTAACCGCTGGGCCAAGTGCTGAAAAAGCAGATTTTGACATTGTCAAGGAGAATGCGCCTGCTCAAGAAGCAGGCGGCAAGAAAAGAAAGGCTGCCAGTTGGGGGCCGAAAGAAAAGAAAAAATATAGCAATCACTGGCAGAGGAGCGGTCAGACGAATTCCGCCCTCAGCCGGCTGGTGAGCATACGGACCTGGTCCTGGATGACTTGCGCCCTGACCGAACTGTCAAGGTTGGGACGACTGCTCTTAGAGTTATGGGTGAAGATTTTCACCAACTTTTGAAAGAATACAAAGACATCTTTGCATTCGAAGTTCATGAAATGCCAGGCATCAGCCCTGACCTGGCGGTACATAAACTGGTTGTGGATCCAAAAAAGAAGCCGGTAAGGAAGAAGAAGCGAAACCATGGCGAAGAAAGGAGTCAAGCGGCAACCGCCGAAGTTAAAAAGTTGCTTGACGCAGGGTTCATTCGGCAATGTTACTTCCCAGACTGGGTTGCAAATGTTGTGCTTGTTAAAAAGCCGAATGGTACCTGGCGAATGTGTGTGGACTACACGGACCTAAACAAGGCGTACCCCAAAGACAGTTACCCTTTGCCAAAAATTGACAGTCTGGTCGACTCAACGGCCGACCATGCTTTGATGAGTTTTATGGACGCCTACTCTGGCTTCCATCAGATTCCTTTGTGGAAGAAAGATCAAGAGAAGACGGCCTTCGTCACTGATCAGGGACTATATTGCTACACGGTCATGCCGTTTGGTCTGAAGAATGCCCCGGCCACCTTCTAAAGAATGATAAATACTGTCTTCTTTGACCAGATTGGGAGGAACGTCGAGGCATACATTGATGATATGATTGTTAAGTCCAAGCTTCAGATATACCATTTGTCGGACCTCCGAGAAACATTCACCACACTCAGGCGGCACCATGTCATGCTCAATCCCAAGAAATGTGTATTTGGGGTTGAGTCTGGTAAATTTCTCGGATTCCTCATCAATCAGAGAGGAATAGAGGCGAACCCTGAGAAAGTGCAGGCGGTCGTCGACATGCAGTCGCCTCGCACCGTCCGAGAGGTTCATAAGCTAACAGGTTGTCTGGCGGCCTTGGGAAGATTTCTCAGCCGATCAGGCGACAAGTGCCTTTACTTTTTCCAGGCTATAAAGAAGAAGACAAGGTTTGAATGGGGGCCGGATGCTGAGGCGGCCTTCCAAAAATTGAAAGTTCACTTACATTCCTTGCCAAGGCTAGTCAGTCCTTTGTCCAAAGAGGTGTTTTACACGTACCTGGTTGTTTCTAACCATGCTCTAAGCGCTGTCCTTCTTGCTGAAAGAGACGGCTGCCAGCTCCCGGTCTACTTTGTCAGCCATGTACTGAAAAATGTCGAGTTGAGGTATCTCTTGGTGGAAAAGTTCGGCCTCGCTCTCTTCATGGCCGTAAAAAAATTGAAGCCCTATTTCTTGGCACATGCAGTCGTTGTGTATACAGATCAACTGATCAAGCGGCCACTGACAACAATGGAGTCGTCAGGCCGGATGATCAAATGGGCAATAGAAATTCAGAGCCTCGAAGTCACATTCGAGCCCAGAAAAGCAGTAAAGGGGCAAGCCTTTGCTGACTTTATTGTAGAAATGACTCGGCCCCCTGATTCTCAAGTTCCAAACCAAGTCTGGAAGGTATATGTGGACGGGAGCTCCACCTCAAATGGTTGCGGAGCAGGCGTCATATGTCAGTCGCCAGAGGGCGACAGGTATGAGTATGCTCTACATTTCAATTTTCAAGCCTCGAACAATGAGGAAGAATATGAAGCTTTACTAGCCGGAATCCGCATGTGCAAGGCGGCTGGGGCAAGAAAGATGGGCGCCTGTTCTGATTCACAATTGATAGTGAGTCAGTACAATGGCGAATACGAAGCAACCCATCTGGCAATGATCAAGTATTTACAGGCGGTACGACAAGTAGTCGGATCCCTTGAAGATTTTCATCTGACTCAAGTACCAAGATCTGAAAACAACCAGGCGGATGCTCTTTCAAAGTTAGCATCCTCGGCCTCCTGTAATACTCCACGAACCGTTTTTTGGGAGGTTATGGAGAAAAGAAGCATTGAGGAAGACCCTATTGGAATTTTAGATAGAAGTTCAACCTGGATGGATCCAATCAGGGCATATCTGACAGACGACACTTTGCCTTATGACCATCACCAGGCAGCCACACTGAGAAAACGAGCGTCCAGTTTTGAAATGATAAAGGTAGAACTTCACAAGAGAGGGTACCTCCAACCCTTCTTGAAGTGTGTTACTCCAGAAAAAGGACGAGAGATCCTAGAAGATCTTCACTCTGGTTACTGCGCTTCCCATGTAGGCGGCAGGTCTCTTGCTCAACGGGCAAGGCGACAGGGTTACTTTTGGCCTACTTTAGAAGCAGATGCAATGGAGATGGCGAGAAAATATGACAAGTGCCAAAAGTTTGGCAAGCTAATTCACCGTCCGGCTACTGATCTCACTGCTATCCATAGCCCACTACCATTTGCTAAGTGGGGCATGGATATTCTGGGTCCCTATACACCTGCTACAGGCGGCAGAAAGTACATACTTGTTGCAGTCGACTACTTTACTAAATGGGTAGAGGCGGAGGCTGTCAAGGGAATCAAGACGAAGGATGTGATTTCATTCTTCTAGAAAAATATCATCACTCGGTTTGGGGTTCCCATGTCTATGGTTTTTGACAATGCTCCCCAATTTGAGACGCCGGTTCTCAAAAACTGGCTGGGAGACCAAGGTATTTCACATTACTTTGCATCAGTCGGCCGTCCACAAGCAAACGGCCAAGTAGAAACTTTCAATAAGATCATCTCAGACGGTCTCAAGAAGAAGATTGAACGAGCAGGCGGCCTATGGGCAGATGAACTACCACATATTCTCTGGGCCATTAGGACGACTGAAAAAGGGTCGACTGGAGAGACTCCATTCCTCCTAACCTATGGTGCGAAAGCTGTTCTTCCAATTGAACACTACGAGCCAACTCTTCGGGTAATGTTATACGACGAAGAGGCGAACTGGGAGTCCATGCGTCTGGTTTTGGACTCACTCCCAGAAACGAGGGGCAATGCAGCCTTGCGCCATGAAATTTACCGCCTGAGAATGACCAGGTCATATAACAAAAGTGCACAAGCGTCCACTCAAAGTGGGGGACTTTGTACTAAGAAAGATGGAAGCAATTGGTAGGGCTAATGAGTCTGGCAAATTAACTCCCAATTGGGAAGGACCCTACCAAATCTATGAAGAGGTCCGGGATGGCACCTACCGCCTGGAAACACCAGACGGCCAACCCTTGCCTCGAACTTGGAATTTAGATAATCTCAAAAAGTATTATTTTTGAATGATGTTAATAGCCGAGAGCTACTTAATAAAAGTTTGCTATTTCACTTCATTTATTTTGTACTAAGAGGGGCATGCCGCTTGTTCTTTACAACCGGCTACTCTCCCATACATAATTCACCAAGAACTATCTAAGGCCTATGGCCGAAATAATCGGACCAGGCGCCAGGCCACCTGATCCAATTTTTAAAACTAATCCGACCTGTCCCAACATCATAGCTGGCGTCCGGCGGCATCCATCCGGATGAAATTCGTCGCAGAGAGCAGCTCTCTTTTGGGTGGAACATTGTTCTATAAATTAATTACACGACACCTATACGACTATCTATAAAGACAATCACGTAGCCGTTTCTGAGACAAGGATAACTTTCACTAGTCCAACAAGTGTTTGCAGTTAGCATCCGCGTCAGATAACCGACTGTACTACTTGGGATAAGTACAGCCGGTACCCTTCGAGTTAATAGCCAACAAACATTGGCAAATAAAGGGGTCTAATCGGCTTCCGCCGCCTGGTACCTCTATTACTCAAACAATAGTGACGGCGACTAAGTGACGTCCATGTTTACTTATAGTCACTCCTTAAAACTTGGTTTGAATTTGAAAAAGGTTTTCACAGACCGCCTGTTCTTACTAAGTTATCTCACCTTGAGTAAAATCCAACAAATTTGGTAAGGGGACTAGCCGGCCTATGTCGCTTAGTGCCTTTACTACTCAAACGTAACCACGGCAAGCGGGTAATCACCCTCATACTTGGCCTATTTCAAAAGATATGACGGGACCGCCGTTCTAAAGGTGAACCAATCATCAAAATACGTTAGAGACCGGTTGGATGAATGGTCGACTGATTTCCTAGTCTGACAATAGACAACCAGTCATCCAGGGGCATAGGCA
Organism: Chenopodium quinoa; assembly: GCF_001683475.1. Lineage (NCBI taxonomy): Eukaryota > Viridiplantae > Streptophyta > Magnoliopsida > Caryophyllales > Amaranthaceae > Chenopodium > Chenopodium quinoa. Next base: position 1,536,049 of record NW_018744240.1, read on the forward strand.
GCTCCTACATTGTACTTGCCTGCACCTATCGGCCATACATAACAGTCGGTATGACATGCAAGCGGATACCAGAGTTTCGACACTTAGCAAAAACATAAGGAAGAGCAAAATTCGAAATTTGGCAGCTAAGGCGACCTGAAAAGATGGTCGCCGAATTTCTATTAACAGCCGGCCATAAAGACCGGCACAAATATTCAAGACCCCGGCCCCTTGGTCGGGTAAAAATACAAAAATAAGCCGGCCATAAAGACCGGAAAAATATTCAAAGACCCCGACCCCTTGGTCGGGTAAAAGTGATACAGGAACAGACGGCACGTAGGCCGAAGAAAAAGAAGACATAAGCTTTACGATGGGGGCAGATCTTCAACAACAACAGCCGCCTGATCAGCAGGAGACGCCTGCTTCTAAGAAGCATTATTCTTGCTTGTCTCGGCATCAGCTGCACCCTTTTTAGACGCATCTGCCCCAATCGGCACCAAGGCCACTATCGGCTCCTCCGCCTCCTCCTCTAGCGCCTCATTCTCAGCAGCCGCTAGGACTTCTTGGTTATACGTTTCAGAGCATTGGCAAAATTGTTTTTCCCAAGAAGAAAAGTCGGCATTTGGAAAGAGGCGACTCCAGGTCATGCGTTGGATTTGGGTCGAGTCCTCCATCATGTCTCGAACCAAATCCTTCTTCTCTTGCTCAGCCTTGGCCGAGAGCTCTTCCGTGAGGTTCTTCTCCTGGTTTACCAGGCATTCCTTGACATGCTCCAAGGATTTCTCCAAGGTGTCGTATGAGGACATCTTTTGTCTAAGAGGCCTCAGCTCGGCTTTAAGGTTCTAGATGGTCGCCTCCAACTCATTGTTTCTCTTCTTGGCCGCCTCCAACTCAGTCCTAATGGCAGATGTGGCCTGCGCCTGATAATAAAGAATATCAGTTGTCAAAATTTCATTTTGGGCAATTTGAAACATTGCCTTATCACAGTCAGAGGCGGCCATGGCTTTAGCAGCCTTTACCTCTTTGTTCTTCGCACTAATGGGTTTGCAAAGGTCATTTACTCGGAGCAGGGACTGAATAAAAGAAAACAGGCGTCAGATTTCAAACGAAAAACAGACGTCCTTGAATTAAACAACAAAAATACGCTAAGTGTACCTCAGCAAGGAGCCCTGCAATTCCATCTAGGTCAAGGGTGCCAACACCCCTGACCGCGTCTCTCTCTGCTGGAGGGACTGCTTTTATCATGGACTTGGCCACTTCGACCAAGTCCGGTTCTTGAGGGTCGGCTATACCAAGAGTGAACAGAAATTTTAGACAATGTGAAAGAAAAGTGGGTCAAAGTTTAGAAGAGCAGTCTCATACTTCTAGGCGGCCTGCTGGATGGAGTGGCTGGCTGTTTGTCAACAGCCGTTGGTTTCCTGGCAGAACCAGGCAAACTTGCAACAGTCGTCTTCCGGGATTTGGATTCCGGCTGTTGGGAGGAGGAAGCTCTTGGTGTGCCCGTCTACAAAAAAAAAAAAAAAAAAAAAAAAAAAAAAAAAAAAAAAAAAAAACACAACAAATGGTTAATATGTGTATAAACACAACTTCTTAACAGAAAAAGAGAGAGAGCTGGAAACTCACTAAGGGCGTCTCCTTGGTGGGAGAGTCAGCAGATGAGTGTTGCTGCATGATGGATGCTCGCAGCATAGTAGCCGCTGTTTTGGAGGCGGTTATTTTGCTCATGGCTTCCGCTACATAAACGAATGCGAGAGTTAGAAAAATTCAGAAAATAATTTCTACTAGGGTACGCATTCGACAGGTCGGCTACCTCTAGAGCACCGACAGCTGAGGCCACAAGCGGCCAAGAAGTACTCGTCGTAGAGCCATTTGTAACTCGGGACGCAGTGCAGGGGTACTTGCACTCGTACCCCTGTAGTAGAGTTGACCCTGGTCTCTACTTTAAAGAGTCCTCGGACCAGGATCTCTTTTTTAGCTTTAAGAGGGACAGGCGGCATGCTGCGACCACCTGCAAGAAAAGGCGGGTCTCTGTTCCACCTATTAAAGCGTTTGTTCAGCTCTTTGTCTGAACTCTCAATAATGAGGAAGGTGCTTCTCCAATCCTTCCATTTGTTCTCTTTACCTCTTGTCATGAGGTAGCCTCTGTGGCTCGTCAATTGGTACCAGCCGGTACCGCCTGCCTTAGGGGTCCGGCTGAGATAGTTCATATGGGCGAATGCCTCGAAATTTGGCTCCACCCCATACATTTCACACCCGGCTACATAGCCGAGAACATTGAACCATGAATTTGGGGCTAACTGCCATAACCCCAACTCATACCCGTCAAAGATTCGTTGAACAACCGGATGTAAGGGAAAACGCAGCCCAGCCCTAATGGCCGCCTCATAGCAGCCAAAGCAGGCGCTATCATAACTGGTCCCAGCCGGCCAGACAATTGTGTCTTCCGGATCTGGCACAAAAACTAGAAAGCCAGGGCCCATTACATGGTCCGCTACGAAGCTGCCCACTTTTTCTTACATGGCCTTGATTCGGCCTTTCGGAACGGTGCAGTAGTAAGGGGTGTTTTTCTCTCTATGAGTAGCGGATGGCTCCGCCCAGTTGTCCCCCTTCTCTACTGAATGGGAAAGTCTCGCCTCTTGTAGGCGGTTGTGCCCCTCCTCTATGTCGAGAGAAAGGTGACCAGAAGAGCTGGAGTCAGACTCGTCTTCTGAAGAGTCCAAAGAGGACGACTCCTCCCCTCTCCCTGAGGGGCCCGCCTCCTCTCCTTCAGCAGGAGCGGGTGAATACGTAGACATGTCTACGGTAAAATGGGAAAGGACCACCTTGATCCCTCCCTCAGAGCTATCGGCAGCCAGGCCGCCTTGGTTCACTTCAACATCTGGCGTTTGGTCAGATGTTTCACTAATCGGCACTTGGAAGGAGGAGCCATCCGAATTGGTGATCCTAGCAGTTCTTTTTGTTCTGGCCATTATGTTCTGCATAGACACAGAGACAGTCGGACTTTGTATAAAGGGCAAAGATTGGTTCGAAAAGGGGCAGGCGGCACTCCTAGTCCTAGACTCAGCCGTCCCCGGTGACCGGCTGATCACTAACCTAGGCCGTGTCGTGTGCTTCCGAGGTGCCATTTCGAAAAAGAAAGAAATAAAGAAATGAAAAAGAGCGAGAGAACAGACGGTTACCTGAACGATTGAGGAGATTGACGAAGATCTGGAAAGTAATCTGAATATTAACCGACTTGTCAAAACAGGCGGTAGGCTGGAAATGTCCAAAATGTCAGAGCAAGTTCAGGGGTCCAAGTGTTCTCTTAAAAAGTTCTGAAGTGTGAACAAATGTCAAGTCAACATGCCCTTATATAGGCAATAGAAGAAGTCGAAGAGTCATTCTTCAAATTCGAAAAATGAGCGGGAAAAACTCCCGGCCTTTCATCAAACAACACCTGTAACAGGTCGTCGCCTGTTACGAGCCGACACCTGTCACAGGTGACATGTGACCAGTCACGTGCCACCTGTGAGGGGAAAATGATTAAGGGATTTTGCTCCCACCAATCGGAATGCGCCACGGGGGCCAATCAGGTCCTGCCAAGTGGCCTCCTGTTGGACCTATCAGGATTTGCCACGTGGCACGCGCCTATTTGTCCACCCTGGACCTATTATGTCACGATACGTGGCATCCTCCATGCCTAATGGAAAACTGGCCACCTAGGCCCAACTTCCAAGGGAAGCCCAATCAGCGCTAGATTAACCTAAACCTAGGATTGTCACGCTTCCCAAGGTTATAAATACCTTCATTAATCCTCATTAAACGGGATTACGCTCATTAATTACTCTCACCTAGAGAAACACATTTTACTTTTTCTGCATCAATTATTCCTCAAACAAGTACTAACTTGACCATCGGAGTGCGGAGCTCCAATCACTCGGAGTCTCCGTTTGTCTTGCAGGTACAGGCATCCGGTTCCAGTCTCGGAATTGTAACTCTCCCGCTAGACATCAAAAAACCCCGAAACACCGGTCTTGCAGCCAGGCCACGAGACAACGACACTTGGCATTCCAGTTTTTCGCCAAGTGTCGCGCCACGTAGGTGACAAATAGGTACTATTGTGACACATATGATGATAAGTAAGCGAAGTTTGGATAGATTTTTAAAGATAAAAAAGTTGTAGAGTTTTATTATCGATATACTTCTAATATTTTATATATACAAAATTGATCATAACTTTTAATAAATATCTTATAATTCGGTACTATTTCCATCATAAAATTCGTTTTAAAAAATTCTTTAAAATAAGATCCATTTATAGTATGTAACACCCCCAAATCTCCCTCTATGGAAACACTAGTATAATACGTATAATTATACTGTACAGATAGACTTAAGCGTATTACCGCCGCGTGATTACGCAAGGCTACTCAATTACTAACCAATACTTTGCAGCGGAAATCCAAACTCTTTCTTTATTAACAATAACTATAAATAGAAACCATCATCATGAGTACTCATAATTAAACCAAGACCAACAATCCTAATCTAGGTGAAGAAAATTCCCGGGACTCCCATATTCTCAATTCTTGACTTCACCTGAAATTAGTCAACAATGCTTACCCTTACGGTAAACAGAGCGAACCAAAACAAATAAGAAATACGGATTAGCAAAATATGCTAAGTACGATAAGTGCAAGATAAGTAAATTCAATTTATTTGCAAACATGCTTTTAAAACCAATTCTAATAATTAATCCAATGAACTCCAAAACTCATGATTTCAAATCAAATCTTAATAATTCAATAATTCGATGAAACGATTTATAAAACCAATTCCTCTTTTGAAACCAATTCTCAAATATCCTCAAAATAATTCCAATAACTCAATAATAATGATAAATAAAATCAATTATTTTCGAAAACTCAACCTTCTCTTTAACTTTTCATACCACCCAAGCTAGTCTCCTACTATTTCAAGGCTATTGTTGGAGAAAGACTAGGTCATACAAAATCCATAGTCTTTAATGAATCCGCATAGTGGGATTAATATAATAATTATGCTTGTAAAGTTTTTATAAATAATTCAATAATTCTCACGAAACTCCTCTTTGAATAAAATCAACCTTTATAATAGAATAACTCAAAAACTCCTTTTGTATTTAATTCAATAAGCTTTTAATTAAAATCAAACCCTTTTAAAAACTCTTTAAAACACTCCAACATACTTTTTAAAACTAAGTTCCTTTAAACATAATAAATATTTTCAAACCATTCAAATCATGATATTAAAATCAATCGTTCAAAAATAAATTTATTAAAACAAATATTAAAATCAATTCCTCCAACCATACTTTATTTCATAAATCATAATTCAAATCAATTTAATTCAATCACCAATAAAATGATATAAAACATGCTTTCAAACCAATCACTTTCGAAGGTATCTAGCCACCTGAACTTACCTTGATTCCGAATCTCAATCAAACACTTCGCACTTTCAAAGTTCAACACAAATACACCTTGCAATTAACATAACCATAAGGTTATCACAACATCTTTAGACATAAATCCAAATCTAATGTGCATGGACTATAAAACTCTCTTAAAAATAATACTTTAATATAAAATTATAGCTTTGAAATAGGTATTTATATTTTAGAAAACTAACCATGAAGAAAATAAAGGAATAGGATTAAAGAGAATTGGATTTGCGTTGGAAAGAATAGGCACAACTTGCAGAGGCCATAACTCCTTCAATATAACTCCGAATTGGGTGATTCTTGAGCTTAACCTCAAGGATTTTTCGAGAGGAACAATTTTTTGTAAAATAGAAAAACCCCAAAACTGATCAAAAGTACCTGAAAATTGGCTCCAAAGATATACCGACTGATTTTCTTTTAGAAACGAGGAGAAGAAAAGTAGGAAAGGGTTGAGGGAAAAGAAGAGTAAGAGATAAGAAGAGAATTGAGTTTTTGGTGTGAAGAATATGAGAGGTATGAGAAGGTATTTATAGGCTAGCTCATTCAAGAATTATGGTAGGAGAATGTATTAAAAATTATGGTAAATTGTTTAAGGAAATTACTTGGAGAAGAGAGCTAAAGAATTATGGAAGTCTAGGTTATGGTGATTAAGTAATGAAGAAATAACGTAAGTATGTAGTCATGAAATATTAAATGGTAAATGGCTTTGCTTGGGGACTAATCAAGAATGGTTTAAGGTAGGGAAATAAGATGATCAAATATTTAGGAGATGGAAAATAAGAATTAAGCTAGGAAAATAATAGAATTGAGGAAGATAATTAAAATAAAAAAAATTACCAAAATAATTTTTCTCAAAATACAATATGGTGGGCGAAAATTTGAGCTTTCCTAAGCTCATATTTTCGGACCTCCCTCTAAATATTTAGGCAATTATTTTGCTAGTTTTTAAGGGATAAAAATGATTGTGTAAATAATATATTTTGTATAAAATAATTAATTAGAAAAATACCAATTATTCACTTATTAATTTAACTAAGAAAATAAAATTTTCTACACTAGAAAAATCCGAAAATCCTAACTAATTAATTAGGAAAATTCGGCGCTTTTAAATTAAATTTTGCTTGATTAAAATATCCAAAATATATATAAATAATCCAGTTTTTAAAATAAATAAATGGATAATTCAAAATCCAAAAATAATTAAGTTTTAAAATACTTTTGGCGCCAAAATTCAAATATCATTTTGGCTCCAAAATTCAAATAGTAAAATAAATTACTAAAATGCCCTTTTTAGAAAATAATTAATTAATTAATTAATTAGAAAATACATTTCAAAAATACGGGATATTACAAAGTATTTTAATTTATTAACAAAAATAATAGAGAATTGGTGAAAATAAATTTTAATCATGAAAAGTAATTTTTGTTTTGGTGAAAATACTTTTAGTTCTATAAAAATAATTTCAGTTCAATAAAATATATTTCAATTCAGTATGTTTCACTACACGAAAAGAGGAAATTGGCAACAGTTCAAACCAAAGGCAACGGTTTTGAACCGTTGAGTATTTGAGGGTTGCCAAATCCCAAATAAATTGGCAACGGTTCAAAACCGTTGCCAACTCAACCAATTGGCAACGGTTAACCGTTGCCATTAACCATGCCTCCTTTTTTTTTTGTTAATTGGCAACGGTTAACCGTTGCCAATTGCTTGAGTTGGCAACGGTTAACCGTTGCCAAAGCCAATGGCGCACTTTTTTTTTTTTTAAAAAAACATTGGCAACGGTTAACCGTTGCCAATGACCTGTATTGGTTTTTTTTTTTGGCTGCACTAATATTGACCTTTTTTTGTTGTTTTTTTTTTTGGCTGCATTAATATTGACCTTTTTTTTTTGCTGCAATATTATTATTAATAATAATTATTATTATTATTATATTAATAATAATTATTATTATATTAATAATAATAATAATTATTAATATTATAATAGTAATAATAATAATAATAATACTTATTATTATTATATATGATAATAGTAACAATAATTAGTAACATTAATAACAAAACATAAATAATTAATAATAACAATCGCAAGAGATGATATAAATTAGAAAAATGTTTCATGTATAGTACATAATTAATAAGCTAAGCCTAGGATTGATGAAGAGATGATATAGTACAAAAATGTATGACTATATTTACAAATTAAATGTGATGTAGGTCGCCAACATCTCCCGAATTACATGGAGTTCCTCGCTCGTGTATGGAAGTCCCGTTTGCCCCTTGCAAAACTTAGAATACACAAAACGTGAGTTAGTAGAAGTGAAATAATAATAATTGGGGTTAGTTATAGGTGACTAATACTTGAGATTACAAGAAAAGAGCAAGTAAGAGGTTTTGGGATGCAATTTCAACCAAAATGGCTCAAGTAAGGCCATTTTGGCTACTAGGATGCCTATTTTCTATATTTCTTGACTATTGAACTCATAACTAGTTAAAACATGTCATTATCACTTAGTTATAGGTGACTAATGCTTGAGATTACAAGAAAAGAGCAAGTAAGTGGTTTTGGGACGCAATTTCAAGCAAAATGGCTCAAGTAAGGCCATTTTGGCTACTAGGATGCCTATTTTCTATATTTATTGTCTATTGAACTCATAACTAGTTAAAACATGTCATTATCACTTAGTTATAGGTGAATAATGCTTGATATTACAAGAAAAGAGCAAGTAAGAGGTTATGGGACGCAATTTCAACCAAAATGGCTCAAGTAAGGCCATTTTGGCTACTAGGATGCCTATTTTCTATATTTCTTGTCTATTGAACTCATAACTAGTTAAAAAATGTCATTATCACTTAGTTATAGGTGACTAATGCTTGATATTACAAGAAAAGAGCAAGTAAGAGGTTATGGGACGCAATTTCAACCAAAATGGCTCAAGTAAGGCCATTTTGGCTACTAGGATGCCTATTTTCTACAATTCATGTCTATTGAACTCATAACTAGTTAAAACATGTCATTATCACTTAGTTATAGGTGACTAATGCTTGAGATTACAAGAAAAGAGCAAGTAAGTGATTTTGGGACGCAATTTCAAGCAAAATGGCTCAAGTAAGGCCATTTTGGCTACTAGGATGCCTATTTTCTATATTTCTTGTCTATTGAACTCATAACTAGTTAAAACATGTCATTATCACTTAGTTAAATGTGACTAATGCTTGATATTACATGAAAAGAGCAAGTAAGTGGTTTTGGGACGCAATTTCAACCAAAATGGCATACCTCTTCAAGCTGACGTGTGTCTGTACAATGACTCATCACTATGTCATACATGAATCTCATCACGTATAGGCCACAGTCAACTCCGTTTTCCTGTTGTGCGCACTAGCATGAGGAACAAAGCACATGAATCAAAATGCATAGAAAATAAGCAACATCTTAAGCATTGTAAAGTAAGAAAATCACAACATCATGGGTGAATTACCTTGGGTGCTTTCCATGTAGGACCTCGAGGAGATCGAGGATTTATCTTCTTCATGGTACTACAAAAAATCAAAGTAATAACTTCAAATTTGACTAGTATAATCAATACATATGAGTTAAGATATGAAAAATGAATAATCAGAAGTGAAACAAACTAGATGCTTACTTTTGCAGTATGGACCTCACGAGGCGCTTTCTTACTTGAGGTAACCGAGCAGAATCAAAGTAGAAGATTGTGTTACTGGAAACACAAATCACAAGTAGGGTCCAATGATAACTACACACGAGACAAACAAATCAATAGTTAGCCTATTACAACAAATAAACTGGGAAAACAAACGAACTTGACTAGCATAATCAGACGTACTCCTCATAGTATGGGACGAATATGAACTTGTCTCCCGCACTCACTGATTGCCTGATACCCCGTTCAGCATAGTACAACACATCAGCGGAGTTGCCTAAGATTCTAGCAGTGGACATCTGCTCAGGGCACAACCACCCAACTTGACAAGGAGATTCAAGCTCCCATATTTGCTCCTGGAGTGCTCTGCATGCATGATATCACAACGTTAATCGAAAACCAAACGACAAACACCACTAAACTGAATAATATAAATTGAGTATCAGTTGAATTACCTCATGGATATTTGAATGGGGGAAATGTTAAGCATTGCACCACTTAGAAATTCCTTCACATCTTCTTTGAATAGCCATGCCGTTGCATCATCATCGTAGTGGAACATTTCCTTAGGAAGTTGGATTTGGATGGGGTTGTCATTAGGCAACACGCAAACACGGTTGTGCAAATAAGCTAACTCCTGAGATAGCGATTGAAGCACCGTGTCTTCAACTAATGGAGTAGCTTGCGTAGCTGAACATCGTGAAGGGCTCTTCATCGACGCTTTTCCACTCACCGAGCCATGTTCACTCCTGTTCTTTGGCCCCTCCACCCTCTTCTTTGGAGTTTGGCTTTTCTTCGATGGCTAATAAGACAAATCATATAAATAGGTAGCAAAGATTTCCATCCAATTCTTGGGAAGAAAAGATTAAATCGTGAAATCTAAATCTTAATTACCTGGTTCATCAACCGTATCCAAGCAGTTGGCCATTGCACAAAACTACCTTTTGCTGCCCAGAGTGTAGTGAACTCATCCTCCTCCACGGGCACAGGTATTAAGATCTCCTCGAACCCGGGAACCACAGAATGGATCCCAACAGAATAATGCTCGGGCAGAAGAGGTCGAAGATGGACCGTGCCTTGTTCGGCCGGTTGTGCACTACCATAGGCAACAACTTTCAAAGGTCCATCATATGATTCCCCCGGGTGAAGAAGTTCACAACGGGTCTCTTCCTGCACCAATTAGGAAGATACTTCATTTAAATATTCATAACTAAGCATATTAGGTGTAATGTAAGAGTTAAATCAAGAATTGAGCAAAAAACATGGAAAATGGGCAAGTTAGAACTCATTTAGGCCATTTCGAGCCGAAAACACTCTAAATGAACCTAAAACTTGTGAAATTGCTTTTTTTTAGGTTGTTTCAAGCCACAAATATTCATAACTAAGAATATTAGGTGTAATATAGGAGTTAAATTAAGAATTGAGCAAAAAACATGGAAAATGGGCAAGTTAGAACTCATTTAGGCCATTTCGAGCCGAAAACACTCTAAATGAACCTAAAACTTGTGAAATTGCTTTTTTTAGGTTGTTTCAAGCCAAAAATATTCATAACTAAGCATATTAGGTGTAATATAGGAGTTAAATCAAGAATTGAGCAAAAAACATGGAAAATGGGCAAGTTAGAACTCATTTAGACCATTTCGAGCCGAAAACACTCTAAATGAACCTAAAACTTGTGAAATTGCTTTTTTTAGGTTGTTTCAAGCCATAAATATTCATAACTTAGTATCTTAGGCGCAAAAAAAAAAAAAAAAAACCAAAACAAGTGCAAAAAAAAAAAAAAAACCGGAAACCGGGCGGGAAGGGCAGCGTGTGCACAGCGAGGAGGCTGCACAGCTGCTGCAGTGCTGCACAGCTGCACAGCAGCCTCCTCGCTGTGCTGCAGCCTCCTCGAGAAGAAAGAGAAGGAGGAGGAGGAGGAGGAGGAGGAGGAGGAGGAGGAGGAGGAGGAGGAGGAGGAGGAGGAGGAGAAGGAGAAGGAGGAGAAGGAGAAGGAGGAGGAGAAAGAGAAGGAGAAGGAGAAGAAAGAGAAGGAGAAGGAGAAGGAGAAGGAGGAGAAGGAGAAGGAGAAGAAGGAGAATGAGAAGGGAGAGAAGGAGAAGGAGAAGAAAGAGAAGGAGAAGGAGAAGAAAGAGAAGGAGGAGGAGGAAGAGAAGGAGAAGAAGGAGGAGGAGGAGGAGGAGGAGGAGAAGGAGAAGGAGAAGAAAGAGAAGGAGGAGGAGAAGGAGAAGCAGACGACAACAACACATCACATCAACAAATTAAAGCAACACAAACTACTCAACACAGCGAAGAAACACCATTTCACAGCCAACTTAACCATTTCACAACACAATCCAAAAACAAATATCATTATCCAAACAAGTAAGCACAAAATAACCTGTAGAATAGGAAAGTGATGAGGTGTCGGAGTATCAAGCCCCCTTGAGTTCGCATGTGAAGGAGTATCAATCTACAATAGTGTATTGATAGTGAAACATTAATTAGAACCGTACCCACGTAACTCAGCATATCAAAACTTATAGAGTTGAATTCTAATCGTTTACCTCCTTCTCTCCTTCTCTTCGTGGGTGGCTACTTGCGTCGGCCGGTGTTGTCGAGGAAAAGGGCAAGGTCGGCAAATTCATTTTCTTTGCCCATGCATTGAACTCTTCGCGCATCTCATTGCGCACTTGTTCTTTAATTGATGCCACTGTGGCATCGAAGTTCTGTGGCGAGTTCACACTTGCTCGGGATCTTCCAGATTTGGTATGTTCGGGACCCATTACCTTCTCCCATCCTAGCAAGCTCCCCCCAGCACCTAATACCCGTCCCGGATGGTAGGGCTTTCCCATAGCCAAGGTGAAGGGGTCCTTCTCTACCGTCGGGACGAGCTTGCCTTCAACAAGCTCTCCAGTGTACTCAAGCTGTAGCAAAAACAAAATGGCAACATGAAGTCAGTGTTTATATAAAGTGATATACATGCAAATGAATAAGTTAGTTCACTAGTTCATAGTTGCTTACTAGCTTATCTGTCATTTCTTTGGTTTCCGGAGCGTTGATGGACCATTTTCCAGTCTTCTTGTCCCGCGAATGCATAGAGCAAAAGAAATCCCCAGCACGACTCACCAAAGTACTGGTCGTGGAGTCAGACGGCGCTGTGGAGGACCCTAGAAGCGCAGTGGGGTATACTCCTTCACTCACCCACGTATCCCTCCATTCATCATACGTCATTGCTCCCATATGATGGTGGTATTGCTTTTGCAATGCATTCCTGGAATTCTGCTCCCTCAATTCCTACATAAAAAGATATATATGTTAGTTTCATTACTAATAAAAAAGACGATAAATTACAACACAATTTTCATCAGAGTTCTTTAAACTTACAATTTCTTCTTTTTTACATTTTTGATGAACGAAAGCCTCCCAATCATCCTTCGATATGCTAGGCCATATTTGCCAAGGGAGTTTCTCTTCATCGATGACATCATCATCACTGCCACCTCCTTTCTTGTTCTTTGGTTTCCTCACAAGTTTCTTTGTGATAAACCGACGAACTAAGTTACACTTGAAGCTTCTGAATCTTGCCGCAAGTAAGGATTCAAACACCCTTCGCTTTGCGTACTCATTTGGAATGTTAAATAGACTCTGCAAGCACAAATAAAAAACATTATTGGTTTGCCCATAACATAATAATAAATTGAAATTGTTTATAAATAATCACATCAAATCAAACTTACCCTGGTATCATTCCAAAACGTGTCAATCAAGCCTGTAGGTACGTCGCTCATACGAAGCGTAATGGGGATTTTGCGCGCACAAATCCCAAATTGACCAGCATACTGACGACGCCATTTACCTGAGGGTTGCCCTACCCTGTCATACTCCAAGACCATAGGACCGACAGGTTTCTTGAAAGCTGTCGTCGGACCCCTCTGCTTTTTCTTCGCTGGTGCCTGCACCCCCGCTCCACTTTGATCCTCACGAAATGGCTCCACAATGGCATTATCGATTGGAGGCACTTGCTCAGCTGCAATTTCAAAGTCATCTATCATTCTCTCCAATACATCTTGCGCCTGATCTTCTGGCTCACCCAAATCAGTTTCCTTGTTCACATCATACGGCTGGTCCCCATCATTAGATGAATCATCTGAGTTAGATTCAACATCCTCAACTCGAACACGGAATCGATCGTCCGCCATTAGATGTTAAAACCTGTCAATACAAACATAACACGTTATTAGCTGCTGAATTGTAAGGTAAACTTATAATCATATATAAATTGCTGAATTATAATACAAATAAACTCTCAAAATGGTGATGCAAGTTACTTTATTCATTTAAAAGAATATAAGAAAAATGGGCAAGTAATTCAACAATTTCATTCATTTTCACCTAGGCATATGAGATTTTTTTATTCTTTCTACGCCTGTAATTCAAACTAACAGAAAATATACAGTACCTCAATCTAATATTCCTTCATCGTGGTCGGATCTCATGTAATTTGCTTGGTCGTCTATCTCATTTGGCACAACAGGCCTAGGAACGGTGAAAGGTGCCGAGTCATCAAAGGCATCATATTCTTCCCCATCCTCGACATCTCCAACGCCAAGGATTCTTCTTTTGCCGGCTAGCACAATAGACCATTTTGAGTCGGCAGGGTCAGATACGTAAAACACCTGCTTAGCTTGAGATGCAAGGATGAATGGTTCCGCACTATCATTCAGGTTGCCAAGATCTACAAGAGTAAAGTCATCAAACTTGACGTTACGCCTGATATTATCAACCCACTTACACCGGAAAAGAGCAATCGTGAAGTCACAATAATCAAGCTCCCATATTTCTTGAATCCGACCATAGTATGACAACTCTACATCAACGGGTGATTTACCCTTAGCACTTGCAAACTCCCTTGACGATGCCACAACCGTTACACCACTGTTTTGGGTCGAGGACGATTTCAAATCTTGACGCTCAGTCCAAAATGTGTACCCATTTATGTCATATCCCTCAAATGAGCGAACATCATCCCTAGGACCATAAGCAACATGGTGCAACACATATAGGTGTGCTTGTAAGAACTTCTCTCGATCAGGTGACATTCATTTCGACCCGATTGCCATGACCATCAAGTCTACCTTCATGTCGAGAAGTAGGAATACCAATAGGTTCAGCAACGGCTATATAGTCGGCCACAAAATTACCAATCCTCGGCCACGGTCCCTTGAATCATACTTCCTTCCGGGTGAGCTCGATTCCTAACTTTATCTTGCAATGTACCCATGTGTCTTTCAAAAGGATAGCACCACCTCAAGAACACTGGACCGCAAAACTTAATCTCACGCACCAAATGAAGAATCAAATGCACCATTATGTCGAAAAACGAGGGCGGGAAGTACATCTCAAATTTGCACAAAGTCACAACCACATCCGCCTGTAAAGCATCAAGGGTACAAGGATCAAGCACTTTGCTACATATTTTATTGAAAAACGAACAGAGGCTTGTAATAGCTTCCCTCACGTGCTTTGGCAAAATACCACGTATTGCAATTGGTAGAAAAACTTGCATCAGAACTTGACAATCATGGGATTTCATACTTGTCAGCTTCAATTCTCCATTTAAGGATACAAATCTTTTCATGTTAGACGCGTACCCTGATGGAACCTTAATGCCATACAGACATTCACAAAACCTCCTTTTTTCTACCCTTGACAATGTGTAGCAAGCCGGAGGTAAATAGGCCTTCCCCTCACTTTTCTTCTTTGACGCATCCGCGGCCTTTCCCTTTCCCTTGCTATACCCCTTTCCCTTTTTCAAACCCATTTCTTTTTCCTTTTCCTGTTCCTTTCCCTTACTAACCCTTTGCTGAACCCACAATTCTGGACGCACCCCCATCTTTTCCAAATCTAAACGTGCACCCTTTCCGTCCTTTGTCTTGTTTTGAATATTCATCAGCGTTCCCACAAGAGCGTCACACACATTCTTCTCTATATGCATTACATCAAGACAGTGCCTAACGTCATGTTCTTTCCAGTACGAGAGCAACCAAAAGATTGATTCTTTTTTAAAGAGAGCAACTGATTCCGCCGCTTTTTCAGATTTCCCAAATACTGTTCGTACACCCTTGACCCGAGCGTAAACCTCCTCACCAGTCAGTGGCCTAGGAGCAGTCCCCTCCTCCACCGTCCCATCGAAAGCCTTTTTCTGTCGACGGTACGGGTGATCGCGCCTGAGCAACCTTCTTGTCCTCAAATACACCTGTTTGAAAGAATGATCAAGGCATCTGCTTGGCATATCATCAATACAAATGGGACATGCCTTCTTCCCTTTATTCTTATACCCAGACAAGTTACCATATGCAGGAAAATCATTAACGGTCCACATAAGAGCTGCACGCAATGTGAACATCTCATTCTTATGAGCATCAAACACGGAAACCCCTTCGTCCCACATCTTTCTCAAATCATCAACCAATGGCGCAAGATACACATCAATGTCGTTTTCAGGTTGCCTTGGCCCCGATATCAAGAGTGAAAGCATTACATATTTCCGTTTCATGCACAACCAAGGAGGCAAATTGTAGATCACTAAAAGTACCGGCCATGTGCTGTGCTGGGTACTAAGAGTGCCAAATGGATTCATCCCGTCCGTGCACAAACCAAGCCTTAAATTTCTGACTTCATCACCAAATTCCCCAAACTTCATATCAAGGTTCTTCCATTGCGGGGAGTCGGCTGGGTGCTTCAGCATTTTGTTTTTCTTTCTTCCCTCTGCATGCCACCTCAAGTTTTTAGCGTCTTTTGGTAAAGAGAACAGACGCTTAAACCTAGGAATTATGGGAAGATACCACAACACCTTAGCAGGAGGTCCCTTCGTACCAGCATTGCAACTCTTGCGCTTGTAGCGCGACTTCTTGCATCTTGGACACTCCTCCAATTCTTCATATTCATTTCGGTAAAGAATACAATCATTAGGACATGCATGTATCTTCTTATACTCCAAACCAAATGGACACATGAGCTTCTTAGCGTAATAGTAAGACTTAGGAATTTCATTCCCATCTGGCAACATCTCACTTAACACGCTCAACAAGGAAGTAAAACTACTGTCCGTCCACCCATGCTTCGACTTAATGTTAAAAAGAGTTAGCACGACTGATAGTTTGGAGTATTTTTTGCACCCAGGATACAAAGGCTTTTTAGAAGCCTCCGATAATGACTCAAACACGTCACCTTCAAAACCACGCATCATCTCATCCACACCTTCATCCTCAACCTCATCCACATGATCATCCTCAAATCCCTCCTCAGCACCATCATCATCAATATGTTCATCATTCTTATATTCCTCGTCCCCACGGATATCATTGCTTCTATCATCATGCACATCATACCCAATAACATCCCCACTGTACTCTCCTTCTTCACCATGCCAAATCCACACATGATATTTAACCCTAAACCCACGACAAACTACATGATCTCTAATGATATCAACACTATTGACCACCTTCACATTATTACAATCAACACAAGGACAATAGAGGCACTCGAAACCCATTCTGCGCTGATAAGATGAAACCGTCTCGCAGAACTCTTGAACCCCATTAAAGAATTCCAATGTATCACGTCTACCATACATCCATTCACGATCCCTCTCCATTAAGTAAATTGTCTCTAAACATGGCAACATATTACGAATAACGTATAATTGCTACATCTATTATATATAAAAATCAAATTCAAACACACAACATGCGTATAACATTCATATAGATACAAAAATGCATATATGCTTCCAAAGGGTCCTTATCACTCCAACCTAACCCATCCTTGAACGTTTACTCTCACTAGTGAATGTATATCAGATTTCCAATTTTAAGGAAAATCCGACAGCATTTCCCCCCAATTCTCCAAGTACACGACGTAGGTAATTACTTACCCACATATGTACCCAGAGAACATGGTGATCGAGGAAATGCTAAGCCAAGATGTTCCTTAAAATCGAAAAAACTGACATACATTCACCACCTAAGTGAGAGTAAACGTTTAAGAACAGTCCCAACCGGGGACTATTCAAGACTTTCTCCTAATGAGAAAGCCTTGAACGGGTATCTAGGCATATGATGATACATGCAATCAATTAAAAACCAATGGTTTAATCACACATCATGATAGAAGATGCACCAAAGTTATATCACACACCATCTCCACAAAATTGTCAACCAAGAACTTATTTAAAGCACATAAAGTTATATATATATATATACCTGAGTACCTATAAAGGCTCAACACTCTCAAATAGAAGGTCAATGCCAAGGTCTATGCTTCGCCCAAAAATTCCTGATAATCTTTTTCAGTGTAACCTATATAGAACACAAATAGAAAACCAGATTAAGGGAAAAGATAAGAATGATATTAGTGAGCAATGCAAGAACAAGGACAGTCAGAGTAAGATACCATACCAGGATGTTTTCCGCCCACTCTCCAAATTGATGATCTTACCCTAAAAGCCCTTGACACCCATTTCTTAGCCGAAACACACATATATAGTGAGAAGAAACTCATAAAGAAAAGTATATTCAAACCCTAAACCCTAAACCCTTAACCCTAAACCCTAAACCCTAAACCCTTAACCCTTAACCCTAAACCCTAAACTCTCAACCCTAAACCCTAAACCCTAAACCCTAAACCCTAAACTCCAAACCCTAAACTCTAAACCCTAAAGCTTTATTTATTTATAAAGCTAAGGTATTTTGGTGAAGGGCTTTTTGAATCTTGATTATAAGCTCTTTCGCGATAAGTTCATATACAAAACATGCATGGTTTTATATTAAGCTAAAGTATATATGAACATATAATAGTGTGTGAACTACTGTGCAATACCTCTTATTGATGCAATTATAATGCTACATGACTTATTACTTTTTTGATAACATAGTGTATGTAGTTTTTATGTATGCTGGATAGGTGAATTTGAGGGTGCTACTTTGGAGGTTTGGGGTAAACAGCAACAAAGTTTAATTAATTGACTAAACAACAACAATAACAACTACAAAGGACTTACATTGTGGAGGGGCAGCCTTGTGCGTTTAATGGAGGGGGAGCCTTGCGCGTTTAACGAACAAGCCCTAGCAATTACAAGAAACTTTCAAATATTAAACTAAACACAAATTCCTCAAAAAACCCAACAATGGTTTTAATGCAATACATGGAGAAGCTAAGTGAATGGAGGAGCGTTATTACTAACCTAGGTCGAAGCTGCTTCAATAACGCATGGAGGGAGGCAGAAGAGAAGAACTGAGTGCGTGCGTGAGGAGAAGAACGAAGCCCACACAGGAGGCTGCGTGCGTGAGGAGGCAGAACCTTCAATGGAAGCTTCAATGGAAAATGGAGAAGAACGAAGCCCAGACAGGAGTGCAGTGCGTGAGGAGAAGAACGAATTGAAGCCCAAATACGAGCTGCTGCTTGCAATGTACGTTGATAACAATGGAAGATTCAAAGGAAAATGGAGGAAGCTAAGCGTTTAATTTGGGAATTGAATGAAAGCAGAGGCGTCGTGGGAGGGAAAGCAGAAAAATCGAATTGAATTGAATGAATGCAAGTTGAAGATGAACGTTGTAAACCGGAATTTTTTTTTTTACTTGGCAACGGTTAACCGTTGCCAAACCTTTACCTTTTTTTTTTTTTAAAAAAAAAAACGCAATTGGCAACGGTTAACCGTTGCCAATGTTAATCAATTTTTTTTTGGCAACGGTTAACCGTTGCCAACTCTGATATTTAAAATGGTGCTCACTTAAGTTGGCAACGGTTTTGATGAACCGTTGCCATAGGGGGGTTGCCTATTTCATTTTTTCTACTAGTGTTTAAATATCCCGCATTATCAAAAGTGGTTATATGATCGTATTTAACATTCAATCCAAAAAGTTTTATCCTAAACTTTTATCAACCATCACTACAAGAAAAAGGCCAGATTCCGACGGACATCTTTCGACGGACACAAAATTCCGTCGGAAATCCTATATATTCCGGCGTATTTATATTCCGTCGGAAATTTCCGACGGAATTCCTACGGAATAAAAATCCGTCGGAATATATAGGCATTCCGACGGAATATTCCGTCGGAAGTTGCCAACGAAATATTCCGTCGAAACATTAAATTTCCGACAGAATTAAACTCCGTCGGAAATTTTCGACGGAATATTCCGTTGGAAAATTAAATTTCCGCGGAATCTAATTATATATAAAAAAACAAAATAACAAACCCTTAAAACCCAAACCGCCCCTCCTTTATTTTTATAACTTCTTTTTCTCTCTCCTTCTTCTGATTCTCTCTCCTCCTCCTTCTCTTCCTCTACGCCCCTTCTCTTCCTCTCTCCTCTTCTCTTTCCCCTTTCTCTTCTCTTTCTGGATCTTACTCACATCCTTATTCTCTCCTTTTCTTTGCCCTCTTTCTTTCCCACACTACTTACAACCACCAAGGCACCACCACAATCGCAACAACCACCACAATCGCAACAACCACCCATCAACGGTCGCTCAACATCAACAACCAGCCGCCAATTCCTCGCACCACCTCAGCCGCCGCGTCACCTCCAGCCACGCGTCACCTTCAACCACAACACCTTAGATCTGGTTTTTATTTGGTCAATTTTTTTGTGTATAACTTATTTTTTGACATGATTGTATATTGAAGGTTTAATATTTGAGTTAATTGTACAATATAATTTTTTTTTGTTATATTTCCAATTTGGTGTTATTTTAGATATGTTCATTAATTTTTAATAATTACTTTTTTTTTTAATATATGTTTTGATTTTTTTTGTGGTGAGGGGATACGTTTTTTTTGTTTAGATATGTTTATTTTTATTTTTTTTTGTTTTTGTTTTTTTTTTCTTTTGTGGTGGTGGTGGTGATACGGGTTAGGGGCTAGTGGTGTTTTGGTGATAAGGTTGGGATTTGGTTAAGGTGAGGGTTTTGGTGGGTTAGGTGGTGGGTATGTTGGGTTAAGGGTTACGATGGTGGGTTAGGGTTAGATGGTGGGTTAGGGTTAGGTGGGTTAAGGTGGTGGGTGTGTTGGGTTAAGGGTTAGGTGGTGGGTCTAGTGGGTTAGGGTTAGGTGGGTTAAGATTGTGGGTCTGTTGGGTTAAGGGTTAGGTGGTGGGTTACGGTGGTGGGTCTGGCGGGTTTGGGTTAGGTGGGTAGGGGGTGGGCTGGTGGGGATGTAGGCTGGTGGGTGTGGGTGTGGGTGGGGGCGGTCTGGGCAGGTGGGTGGGGGGTTGTTTTTTTTTTTTTTATTGACTTTTCCGACGGAATTTTCCGTCGGAATATTCTTCTTCCGACGGAAAATTTCGTTGGAATATACATCTTCCGACGGTAAATTCCGTCGGAATACAATCCACCTCCGACGGAAATTTCCGTCGGAAAGTTGCGACGGACTTTCAATTAAAGTCAAAAACGGCGCCGACGGAATTAGATTCGTCGGAAATTCTGTCGGAATCACCTCTTCCGACGGAACTTCTGCCAGAAAAGGTCGAATTTCCGACAAGGGGTGCTGCGACAGAACTATTCCGACGGATTTTGCTATGTTTCCGACGGAAAAATTCCGTCGGAATCCAGCTGTTTTCTTGTAGTGCATCTAAGCATCGCCTGGGCACAAAACTAGATAAAAAGTTTAATTTGAAATTCAATTAATAAATCGGGCATCATCAACAAAAATTAAAATTCCAAATAGGCAATCGTCTTTATAAAAATAAAAGAATAATAAAAAAATAAAAAAATAAAAAAACCCTAAAAGTCTAGGAGCCGAAAAATTACTTTCGAACCAAGGTTTTGAATAAAGTCTAGGAATACTCAAATTATTAAATGTCAATGGAACCGTAAAATTAAATTACTCATCCGATTATGAACATCTAAAGCAATTAATGTTTCAAACATGCATAGATTTAGACATTAGTGATAACGCCTTTGAGAAAATAATTATTCCTTATAAGTAATTACTTCCTCCATTTCTATTTAGTTGACGCGTTTAATTTAGACACACATATTAAAGAGAGGGAAGAGAATGAGAGAGAATAATAAAGCAAGTGGGGTATACTAATAAATGAAAGGTATAAAATTTACCTAAAAAGGAAACGTGTCAACTAAAAATAAACTTCCTAAAAAGGAATACGTGTCAAAAAAAAAAATGAAGTAAGAATTTTATAATTAGCCAATTAATGTAAGGATTTTTAAATCATAAGGATATATATTATGAAGGGAATCCGAGACATCGCCCGAAATAGGTACTAGTTATAATCCTATAAAGCAAAACAATTATACAAGGTCAAGATTATTCACTAATCACTTACTTATTGTCGCACAGCTTTTGAATTATACAAATATTGTCGCACAGCTACACACATAAAGAATAGATAAAGAAAGGATCTATACGTGTAGAGCTTTTACCAATTAGGCAATTACCATAATTGATTTGGATTATAGTCATTATAAGTTGAATTCAGCCACAATTTGTGTCTGTTTCCTCCGATTTTAATTTACAAACCACCACATACCCTAACTCGTGGGATGATTGAGCTACTATAGAAAAATGTATTCGTAGTCAATTTTATTATAGTGGCTTGTTAATAACATACTTTCCGTACAATGTAACAAGTCTAACACCGACCTGCCCACTGACTTAATCAAAGAAAGTAGTACCCTTTCAAAAAACAAAAAATCAAACAAAGTAGTACGAGTAGTTAGAAAAAATCATTTTCAAGCATCTTGTCTCTATATATATCTTTTACTACTACGTATTAGAAATGTGGTCTTGCGGATAAAATAGTTTGAATATGAAGCATGTATGTAAGTACATACAACACCTTTCGTGTGCGCACAGTTGGTTATATCATGTGATTGCTCGTAAAAAAATAAATAAACCCCTATAACACTAATTGAGTAATAATCCATATAACACTGACCGAGTAACCTCTATAACACAGACCGAATATTCCTTGTAACACTAATGAAACCCTCATGACAAGCTGGTCACACGACATATAAGAATTTGTGATGTAAGTTTGTTTACATAAATTAAGGGCTCGTTTCAGTGGCGGATCCAGAAAAAATATTTAACGGGGTCAAAATACTTTTAGTGGGGCCATTTGATAAAAATACAAGTAATTTTTATAGTAAAAAAATAATTTTATAAGAAAAAATTCTTTTTTTTTTATGCTCAAGTAGGGTCAAGGGACCCCACTCAAATGGCTTTGCATCCGCCACTAGTTCGTTTGGTTAAATGGAGGAATTGCAACTTCCTTGAATATTTAATTTTCCATGTAATTGATTTTCTAAGAAATTCTAAAAATTATTTGGTTAATCGAAAGAATCGAAGTGGAAATTCCCTTGGGAAGCTCCACTTAATTAAATTCTTTCATTTTGTATTGAAGTAAAAATTCCTAAAATTTTCTACTTTTCACTTCCCATAATTGAATTCGTCAACCAAACACAAAAAGAATTTCAATTCTAGCTCAAACATATTTACTTTCCATGTTTTTTCCGTCAACCAAACGATCAACATCTATATTTAAATAATTTATTGAAATACACTACTTACTCTAATAACTTGATTAGAATTTATATCTACCCACAAGGTAGTAGATTTTATTTTATTTATTTTATTTATTTTTTATTTTTAATTTTTTTTTTGTGAAAGACCACAAGGTAGTAGATTACGCATTAGGAACCTCTGGTATAAATTAATGGTATTACTACACCAAATTTTTAATGTTTATTTGTAGTGCGTTATCTATCTTGTAAGTGCTTTTAGCAATGTCTCGAACTTCCTGTTGCAACTTACAACATAGCAGCTGCTTGCCTGCTTCCATGGATCTTTGTTATTTTCTGCCTTTTAATTTTATTTTTTTCATACATCGTTATATTGTTTATTTTATTAAAAATGGATTTATCCTGATAACTTATGAAGTTAGCTTCCACGAAGTTAAGCTGTTAAAAAAGTCCATATTAGCACATCACACCCGAATAACAGCATTTCATCTCGTAACATTCAAACATACGACCAATCCAATCAAATACCAAACTCCCTATTTATTTCTCGTTATTATATTCTCCAATCATCCTCTCCACAAAATTCAATTCAATCGTACCATCACGCATATTTTTTAATTTTTTTTTTTATATAGATGATGAAGTACCATTACGCATATGTTTTGCCCCTTTATCCCTTTATTTCATCCTCCTATGTTATTATAATTATTTTGTGATTTGTTATTTTATGGTTTCCAATACATATATATATTATGTAGGAAGGACAATTTAAATTCGACTAAACGTGAATTACATGATCAAATAAAAGGTAAAAAAGGAAATATGAGAGTTTGACAAACAAATATAATATACAAAGTGCAAGTATGTTTACACTTACCCTATCAAAGTAATAGAAATCTTCAAATTTCAATTTCATAAAATTAAGTTTAATTTGAATAAGTTTTAAGTCCTATAGAGTTAATAAGGGAGAGGGTCACAATAAATTTCTTACTCCGTATTAATAATCCTGTATTTATTGATTTAATGGAAGTTAAGCTAGTGTTTATGTTTAATACGAGTGCGTTTAACATAGGCTTGTAACTCCGCTTCTTATTATTAAATCTTTGATAATAAGAAGTACGAGTACAAATTACTCCAAATTAATGTATGTGAAAGTGATACAAAAAAAAAAAAAAAAAAAAAAAAAAAAAAAAAAAAACCACGAAAGTTCAATAGAAGAACCTGCACTTAAAATAATAAGTTATAAAATATTTTCTAAGAACTCAAAATAATCTCATTTCAAATATTTTGGTTCACGTAAATTTGGTCAATGATGATAAGAGGTAGCTTAGAGGCTTAGACCAATTGTAATTTGTAAGAGGAATAATATATTATTTGAAAAACAAAGTCCATTACGACTATTGATTAGTGAATACAATTTCCTCAACCCTGAAATTTATATAACTTATGTACCAAATTTGTTATTCACCCACCCATAGTACCTCTTGGCCAATTATGTTTGATATAGTTGATGTGTAAGATGTAACACTTAAAGCCGAGTCTTGTTACTGATATCCGGGTAGTGGTCCTCGTTATTAGTCGAAAAGAAAAGGAAAAGGATAACATAGAAAAGGAGAAGAAGATGCTTCTTACACTGCTGGCTGCTGCAAATCAACTTGCTGGAAAATCAAACTCTTTAAACCCCTAAAAACATAATTTAAACACAAATTCATCACCCTTTTGTCCTCTTTATCCCTCCATTTGCATTAATCTATTATACCATCACATTCAAATCACCCCATTTCCCCTTATTTTTACTATAAACCCACCATCTCAACCCTCTAATCTCCCCCCTTTAGCAACTCCATCCCTCCTCCTAAACCAACCCAACCGAAATGTTTTCACCGGTTGCGCAACCTCCAACCACCATCATCACTTTCTCTGCCCTCGCCTTCCTCCTCCTCCTCCTCTTCTCTCCTGACTCTAGCGCCGCCATCATTTCCTCGCACACGTTCGGGTTTCCCTTTGACCACACCTACTACGACACCTTCCAAGTCCAATCCCCAGCCACTATCAGCAACGGTGCACTCCAAGTCACACCCGACTCCGCGGGTAACTTCACACTAACTAACCGTGCTGGCCGCATTCTATTCAAACAACCTTTCGTTTTATGGGAGTCGCACGGGTATAACCGTACCCGTGTCGCCTCATTCAACACTTCCTTTCTCATCAATATATTTCGCATCAACAATACCGACGGCACCCCCGTCACTCCTGGCGAGGGTGTCGCCTTTATCATCGCACCTGACCTCGCTGTCCCTCCTGGTAGCTCCGACGAGTTCCTCGGGTTGACCAACTCCTCCTCCGACGGTAACCCCAACAACAAACTCCTCGCTGTCGAGTTCGATACCGTTATGAACGGGCCTTACGACCCGGATGATAACCATATCGGGGTCGATATCAACTCTATTAGATCTAACCACACGGTTTCTCTATCTGATTTTAATATCACTCTCGCGCCTAATGGGACGGTATTTCATAAGGTCTGGATGTTCTACGATGGCGGTGAGAGTAAATCTCTCACCGTCTATATGGTAGACCTCTACGACCAACAAGCGGAGGCGGTTATGCCGGATACACCGGTAATGAATGTGACCGGCATCGATCTGAGCAAGATTGTTAGCCCGGTTTCGTATTTCGGGTTTTCCGCGTCAACCGGAGACGTCATCGCGGAGCTCCATTGTGTTCTAAGCTGGAACATAACAGTGGAAACAATTAAAGAACCTGGTGCTGGAAAAGTTACAATTGTTCTCGCAGTCGTTATTCCTGTGGCGGTAATATTATTAATAAGTATTGGAATAGGATGGTACTTTTGGAATAAGAAAACCCGGGGATCGATGTCAGACCCGAACATACTCGGAGCTTTGAAGAGTTTACCGGGTATGCCGAGGGAGTATGATTTTAAGGAGCTTAAAAAGGCGACAAATAATTTCGACGAGAAAAATAAATTGGGACAAGGAGGTTATGGTACGGTATATAAAGGGTTGTTACCGGTTGAAGCTTTTGAAGAAGTTGCGGTAAAAAAGTTTTCGAGGGATGAGATAAAAAGTAAGGATGATTTTTTGGCTGAACTTACGATTATTAATAGGTTGCGTCACCGAAATCTCGTCAAATTACTAGGTATGTTTTTGATTGATTTGTTGATTATATTCCTTGGTGTATTAATTGTGTGTGTTGGTTTGTTGTGGTATTTCCTATATTTGTGGGGCTCATTAATTGCTTTACTATTTGTTCTATTCTATTTTTGGGTATGTATGAATTGGATAAACTTATAGATTTTTCGATTTTTTTGATCTGTAAGGAGAATCTGTCATGTAACTTGAGTCGTGATATCGTGGGTTAGTACATGGATTTAGTTTTGCAGATGTGTTGTTTTCGACTAAAAGATTGAAACTTTTGATCTACTTGGGTGAAAAAGACTAATGGAGGCTCTTTTTTTACAAGTACTTTTACTACTAAAATCTTGTGTATTTTGCCAAATTTCAAAACATCAATGTTATTCTTACATTGCGTCCTAAGATGACAGCGGTGAATCTAGTCTAATTTTTAGGTAGTGTGTTTCTATGTACATGTGAGTACTGAATAGGTTGCCATTTTTGTGTTGTCTTGCTCAATGAATTTTATCTGTTGTATCAGGGTGGTGCCATCAAAATGGGACACTGCTACTAGTCTATGAGTACATGCCCAACGGCAGCCTAGACAAGCACATATTCTGTGGGGAGGACAAGGTGCCCTTAAGCTGGGAGCTCCGTTTCAAGGCCCTGAAGGGGGTAGCCTCCGCTCTTCACTACCTGCATAATGAGTTTGATGAGAAGGTGATTCACCGGGACTTGAAGGCAAGCAATGTCATGCTCGATACCAACTTCAATGCTCGTCTTGGTGATTTTGGCTTAGCTCGTGCATTAGACCATGAAAAAACCTCATATGCCGAGCTGGAGGAGGGTGTGCACGGCACAATGGGGTACATTGCTCCTGAGTGCTTCCACACAGGCAGGGCTACTAGAGAGTCTGACATTTTCGGCCTTGGAGCAGTCCTTCTTGAGGTGGCTTGTGGGCTTCGACCTTGGACAAAGAAGGGTGGCTATCAATGTACAGTTGACTGGGTGTGGTCAATGCACAGAGATGGAAACATCTTAGGGGCAATCGACGAGAGGCTAGGAAACGAGTATGTGGCCGAGGAGGCAGAACGAGTTTTGCTCCTAGGTTTGGCCTGCTCTCACCCTACAGCAACAGAGAGGCCTAAGACACAAGCAATCAAACAGATACTGTCAGGGTCAGTTCCTATGCCTCATGTACCGCCTTTCAAGCCATCTTTCGTATGGCCAGCAATGGGTCCTATGAACGGCGCCACCTCAGAAATGACAGCCGAGACCACCATCGCATCATCACAGTATGATAACTCTCTTTGGACTCCCCGTTCTGATGTCAGCCCACATAGTGGTAGTGTATACTCCATGGCATGATAGGAACAATATATCATCAGATAACAACATAACAGCAGCAACAATTATGGCATTCCTGCTGTATTTTTTCCCTTTTTCTGGTAACTTTTCTGTCATTTATATGAAAAGTTCTGCTTAATTCATAGTTCAGGGCATAAGCAATTAAGCACTTGAATTTGTGTCCCAATTTTTTTCCCACTTTATTTGTACATGGGGAAGAGGGTGGATTGTCAATGTAAATTATAATTTGATTATTTCATTAGTTGTGGTTGTACTCCTGTGCGTTGGTAAACCTGCAATGTATAAGCAGTTACTACCATGCTGATAAACCTGCAATGTTTCCGAAGGAAGACAGTGATTATTTCATAGTTCAGTGAGCTTGATCAGTTTCGATATCTTCTTAGCTTCAGTACTTCTGTATCTTCATTTTATGATGTTCTTCTTATTCAAGAGGATAAACATCAGTGCAAATAAATGACAGATGATAAGTATTTGATACTGAACTTTGACAGGGACAACAAATATATTAATCAAACAGCGCAATAATTTCATTAGACCGGTCAAGTCTTTGTATAATCTTTACTTTATTAAAGGTAGAGTTGTTAATGATCAATGTCAATAATTAGCATCTACGCTAACCATAATCCGATTAATTAAAAGGATCTTATGTATGATTGACTAGTAAATTAGAGTTCTGCGCTAATCATCAATTCTGTTAATTAGATTAATCACATGCATGTTTGACTAATTTTATTAGAATTCTGTGCTGATGAAGACAAATTGATTGCTCAAGCAATCATGTTTAATTGTTATAATTTTTTGTCATAATCATATCTTCCAATTGCTTATATTCCTTCTAAATAAAACCATGCATGAGGCATGGTGTGGAACAAGAGCAAGGAAGCAGAACCCTCAACCCTTGGATCACAACCGTGATTTTAGGAGTCACTATTATAAAATAAAGAATGCCTGATAAGCAACTATGTCCATCATTTTCATGTTTCCATAATAAAATAATTTTCAAATTGATTTCTTCAATAAGTAGATAATCAGTGAAATATCATCTTCAAGTGATATCAGACCCTGTAACAAGACTAACAACTATCACTTGAAAAATACACTCAGAATTAAAAAGCAATGTCCTGTTTTTATTTATCCTATTTTTTGGTGGCAGGAAGATCCTTCTGCTATCCTGGCCAACTTAGCATATTCTGTACGGCCTACTTACCTAGTCGAATTAGGTCTAGGACTTCTCCGGCATGCAGCTTCTTTGAATTGCGAAGCCTCCTTAACTCTTCATAAGTTATGGGAGCATAGAGGCGAGGGTGTTCAGCATCAACAAACTCTGCAGGAGCTTCAATTATTTTATCTGGTGGTGGTGAAAGAAATGTTGCAATTGACATACGTATCCCTGCACCCTTGCATTGAACCCGATGCTGCACATTGCGAAGAATTCCATTGCTCCATGGCTTTCATAGTTTCAACAATCACTAGTCAGGAATGTCAGTAAAGAAAAATAAAAGATTCAGGTTACATCTGAGGGATGTTTAGGTTATTGTTATTAGACCAACTTAATTAAGTTATTATCTAAATTTAATCAAATTGTTGATAAGTATATTAGGTGACTCGTACTTCGTAGCTTTGTCCGCCCGATCGGGCGGACATTGCCCGGTCTGACCGGGCGGAAGAAGAAGAGGTGCCTGGCAAATTCGTTGAAGAAGCTGCTCTCGCGCCCGACCGGGCGAGCCTTCGCCCGACCGGGCGAGCCTTCGCCCGATCGGGCAGACCTTGCCCGGTCTGACCGGGCGGTGGGGGTTGGATACGTTGAAGCATTCGTATGGAGTTTTCTTCTCGCGCCCGATCGGGCAGACCTTGCCCGGTCTGACCGGGCGGAGAAGGAAAAATACGGAACGCGGATTTTGCGGTTTTAGGTTATCTTATTTTATTATCTTTTTGCCCAAGTATCTTTTAATTAGGGATTAATATAAAACCTCCCTAATATCAGTATTAGGGTTAAGAGAGACAGAGTGAGAGCCGTTCTTGAGAAATACAAGAATCATCTTTGTAATCTTTGCAGTTTATAGTGAAATCATTCGATCTCGGTGCCCGTGGACGTAGCTATCACATCGATAGTGAACCACGTAAATTCTTGGTGTTGTTCTTATTGTTTGCATTGAATTTCTTTATTGTTTTCTTGTTTGTTTACGACCTTTGCTTCCGCTGTCGCACAACAATTGGTATCAAGAGCTCAGGTTCAATCCTTGGAGAGTTTCTTGAAGATAACAATGGCAGGAGATTCAACAATAAGAATTGAGAAGTTTACCGGGAAAAATAGTTTCGGGCTATGGCAAATTAAGATGAAGGCTCTGTTAAAACAACAGCAGATATGGCGTCCGTTGGCTCCAAAGAGTACTACTTCGGAGTCAGGAGACGGACCGACTGACTCGCAGTTAGAAGTTATGGAAGAGAAGGCACACTCTACCATATTACTTAGTCTTGATGATCAAATCATCACGGAGGTTGCTGATCAGGAAACGGCGGCTGGATTGTGGCTGAAGCTGGAGTCATTGTATATGACTAAGTCGTTGACCAACAAATTATTACTGAAACAGCGGTTGTTTAGCCTCCGGATGCAGTCAGGTACTTCCTTACGGGAACATCTAGAAAAACTTAACTCTATTTTGCTTGATTTACGTAATTTAGATGTTAAAATTGATGATGAGGATGCTGCGTTGATTTTACTTGTATCTCTACCGTCTAGCTTTGAGAATTTTGTAGAGTCTTTTGTTGTTGGTAAGGATTCTATAACCTTAGAAGAAGTGAAGGCAGCACTTCATACTAGGGAACTCAGAATGAAAGCTACGAGTGATAATGGGGATAATGGTAGTGGGTTATTTGTTAAGTCCGGAAAGTCTAAAAAGAATAAGGGGTTTAACAAGGGGAACAATGCTGGGTCGGGTGCTGGAAACGGCAAGGATGGATCTAGTAAAACTACTACTAAAACATGTTATTACTGTAAAGAACCGGGTCACTTTAGGAATAATTGTCCGGTGAGGAAAAACAAGTCCCAGGCTGCTGTAGTTGAAGAGAAACCGAATGAGAGCTATAATTCAGAGGAAGATTTAGCATTAGTCAGTTCTGCTAGGTCTGATGATTTATCTGATAACTGGGTTCTAGATTCGGGGTGTTCGTTCCATATGTGTCCACGTCGAGATTGGTTTGATACATATGAACCTCGCAATGGGGGTATGGTTATAGTCGGTAACAATGCTCCATGTAAGGTCACAGGTATTGGTTCCATGAGGTTGAGGACTGTTGATGGGCGGAGGTTAACTTTGACTAATGTACGGCATGTTCCTGCTTTAGGAAAGAATCTGATTTCATTGGGTACCCTGGATGAATTGGGGTACAATGGTGTGTTTTCAGATGGGGAGTTGTGTATTTTCAGAGGTTCTGAGTTGGTACTTAAGGGTATCAAAAGGAACACCCTCTATGTTTTTGAGGGTGTTACACTGCCTAGTTCTGCGGTTTGCGCATCTGTATCTCACCAGGAGATGACTAAGATTTGGCACATGAGGCTTGGTCATATGGGGGAGAAGGGGATGCAGCTATTGTCCAAGAGGGGTCTTCTATCCGGGGTCAAGGTTGCCAACCTTGAATTTTGTGAGCATTGTGTGTTTGGTAAGAAACACAGGTCAAAGTTCAGCAAGGGTGCTCACATTACTGATGCAGTGCTCGATTACATCCATTCAGATTGCTGGGGTCCATCTAGAGTTGAAGGTATGGGAGGTTACCACTATTTTGTGTCATTTGTTGATGACAAGTCCCGATACACATGGCTTAGGTTGCTTAAGTCAAAGGATGAGGCCTTCAAAGTTTTCAAGCAATGGAAAGCTTTGGTGGAAAATCGACAAGGAAGGAAGATCAAGAAGCTACGAACGGACAATGGGCTAGAGTTTTGCAAAGACGAGTTTAATCAGTTCTGTGCAGATGAGGGTATAGGTCGGCATCATACTGTCAGGAAGACACCACAGCAGAACGGTGTAGCAGAACGGGTTAATCAGACACTGCTAGAGAGAGTCCGATGCATGCTCTCTAATGCAGGGCTTGGGAGGAGGTACTGGAGTGAAGCTGTGTTAACAGCTTGTTATGTCATTAATAGGGGTCCTCATTCTGGAATTGATTCCAAAATTCCGTTTGAGATCTGGAGTGGTAAGTTGCCTAATTTTTTCGAATTTGAAGATTTTTGGTTGTGTTGCTTATTATCATGTTATTGAGGGTAAGCTGGATCCACGAGCCAAGAAGGGGTGTTTTGTTGGGTACGGGGATGGTGTGAAGGGGTTTAGAATTTTTTCACCTTCGGAGGGTCGGGTCATTCTTAGTAGGGATGTTACTTTCGATGAAAACACCATGTATTCAATTAAAAATGCAGAGATTTCAGATTTGAGAAGGGAAGGAGACAATTTATTACAGACAGATGGGGTACTTGAGGTACATCAGTCTACCATTGCTGATTTACCTCGGGTACAATATATTGATGATGATGCTGATGTTCCAGTGCCGGGTACTCCTGAACCTGAGATTACTCCTACTCATTCTAACTCTGGGGATGAGGTGGAGCAATCTAATCAGGGGTCATCTAGTCAACCTGACACCATTCTTGAGATGCCTAAACGAGTTATCAAGAAGCCTGTTAGATTGATTGAAGAGATGGAGGGAAGAAATTGCTGTGTTGATGCGATGACAGGTTATGCATTGAGTGTAGCTGATGATGTAGAGTCATTTGAACCTGCCACATATAAACAAGCAATTAGTTGTAGTGAGTCTGCGCAATGGCTTGCCGCAATGGGTGAAGAGATGCAGTCTCTTTACAAGAACAGAGTGTGGGAACTGGTAAAGGTACCGGAAGGGAGGAAGCTTGTGGGTTGTAAATGGATTTACAAGAAGAAAGAAGGGTTGTCGGAAACTGAGCAAATACGTTTTAAGGCTAGGCTAGTTGCTAAGGGGTTCAGTCAGGTAGAAGGGGTTGATTTTGTTGAGATATTCTCACCTGTGGTTCGACATACTTCTATCCGTGTGTTATTGTCAATTGTAGCACATTTTGATCTTGAGCTGGAGCAGTTGGATGTTAAAACGGCCTTCCTTCATGGCGATTTGGAGGAGGAGATTCTGATGAAGCAGCCCGAAGGATTCGAAGCTCCTGGAAAGGAACACTATGCCTGCAGATTGCTAAAGTCATTGTATGGACTTAAGCAATCCCCCCGACAGTGGTACAAAAGGTTTGATTCTTTTATGGTTTCACAAGGTTTTGACAGGAATTCATATGATTGCTGTGTGTATCATAGTAAGCTGGATAATGGTTCCATGATTTATCTTTTGTTATATGTTGATGACATGTTGGTTGCCACAAAGAATAAATCTGATATTGCTAGATTAAAGGAGATGCTTAACTCGGAGTTTGACATGAAAGACTTGGGTGCAGCTAGGAAGATTTTGGGTATGGAGATCTACAGGGATCGGGCTAGAGGTAAGCTTTTCTTGACTCAGAAAAGCTACATTGAAAAGATTCTGTCTCGTTTTGGGATGGAAAAATCGAAGCCTATAAGTACGCCAACTACTGTTAGTTGTAAGTTGTCTTTGTCTATGTCACCTCAATCAGAGGAGGAGTTGTCTTATATGTCTAGAGTTCCATATGCAAACGCGGTTGGTTGTTTGATGTATGCTATGGTCTGTACTAGGCCGGATATTGCGCATGCTGTTAGTGTTGTAAGCAGGTTTATGGCTCGACCTGGGAGGAAACACTGGCAAGGGGTGAAAAGGATTTTTCGCTACCTGAGAGGGACAGCTGATATTGGTCTTGTGTACGGGAATGGTAAGGAATGCTTGGTCACTGGGTACAGTGATTCTGATTATGCAGCTGATGTGGATACCAGGAGGTCTGTGACTGGTTATGTGTTCACTTTGGGTGGTTCTGTGGTTAGTTGGAAGTCTACATTGCAGTCATCAGTTACGTTGTCAACTACTGAAGCTGAGTATATGGCTTTAACTTCTGCAGCTAAGGAGTCTATTTGGCTCAAAGGCCTAGTAGGTGAACTGGGTATTGCACAGGATTTTGCTACAGTGTATTGTGATAGTCTAAGTGCGATTTGCTTAGCTAAAGATCAAGTACACCATGATCGGACGAAGCACATTGATGTCAGGTATCATTTCTTACGTACTGACAAGAGGATTAAGGTGAAGAAGATTGGGACTGCTGACAACCCGGCTGATTTCTTCACTAAGCCTGTTCCGTTTAGCAAGTTTAAACATTGCTTAGACTTGTTAAATATTGATTACTACGTGATGTAGTAGGCCCTGAGGGGCGAAGTTGGGGAGCTCCTGGTGTAGGTGTGTTGGCCTTAAGGTGGAGCTTGCCCGGGGCTTGTGATGCAGGTGGAGCATTATGAGTTGTTATACTTGGAGACGAGTATGTGATGGGTCTTGGTTGAAGACTTATCGGGATGTATGGCTTATGCATGAGTCTTGCATCGGGTTTGGCTTGAGATGTTTTTTTCACTATGTCTTGATGGGGTCGTTTGCTGACTACGAGTTCTCGTCAAGGTGGAGATTGTTGATAAGTATATTAGGTGACTCGTACTTCGTAGCTTTGTCCGCCGATCGGGCGGACATTGCCCGGTCTGACCGGGCGGAAGAAGAAGAGGTGCCTGGCAAATTCGTTGAAGAAGCTGCTCTCGCGCCCGACCGGGCGAGCCTTCGCCCGACCGGGCGAGCCTTCGCCCGATCGGGCAGACCTTGCCCGGTCTGACCGGGCGGTGGGGGTTGGATACGTTGAAGCATTCGTATGGAGTTTTCTTCTCGCGCCCGATCGGGCAGACCTTGCCCGGTCTGACCGGGCGGAGAAGGAAAAATACGGAACGCAGATTTTGCGGTTTTAGGTTATCTTATTTTATTATCTTTTTGCCCAAGTATCTTTTAATTAGGGATTAATATAAAACCTCCCTAATATCAGTATTAGGGTTAAGAGAGACAGAGTGAGAGCCGTTCTTGAGAAATACAAGAATCATCTTTGTAATCTTTGCAGTTTATAGTGAAATCATTCGATCTCGGTGCCCGTGGACGTAGCTATCACATCGATAGTGAACCACGTAAATTCTTGGTGTTGTTCTTATTGTTTGCATTGAATTTCTTTATTGTTTTCTTGTTTGTTTACGACCTTTGCTTCCGCTGTCGCACAACACAAATAAACAGTATTATGATGATCAAATGAGAAATTATGAATTGAGGTTGAAGAAATTACTAAAATAGGGGCGAAATTAACTTACCACAGCAACGTCTCCAAGATTGACAACCAGTGTTCCTGGCAAGGGATCAGCAGCAACAAATTCACCTGACTCATTCATTACTTCAAGACCGCCAAGATTTTCATCATCCTGAAGTATAGTAAGAAATCCAGAGTCTGTATGGATCTGTACACCTGAGGAACCTATTACCTCAGGGGTGAAGCTGTATTTGTTTATTCTGAACTGAAGAGGCCAACCTTCGAAACTGTAATCTGTCAAACCCAAGCTCATCGACATCTTGCTTGCAATATCTATTGCAGCCTTGTATGTTGCTCGTGCATAGCTCTCAATTATCTCCCTGTTAAAATTATAGCCTTTGAGTAAATAACCTGATTAATTTCTGAAATCATTTGTAACTTAACACAGACAGAGGCAATTCTCCATATTTTCTAATATGCTTATAAATTTGCACATTCATTTAGCTTCATATTCAGCATACAGCCCATATCCAAAAGAAATTAAGTTTCATAGTTTTCTTTGTACTCTATACAACACATTCATCTCTTCATCAAAAGCATATATTATATAAACATGTTCAAGTTAGTATCATTCCTTAATCTGTTTCAGGCCTCATTATGATCGATGTATAGCATACTTCAAATTTTTCCACATTAAGATAGTAACAGATGATTCAGAAATTAAGTCTTACAAGTCTTTTACCTATCAAGGTGTTCAATATTCTCTTCATGATTGTGTTTACCTATATCATCAAGGTGCGAGAGATACAGATATAGGTAAACTTGTACAGATGTGGGAGTCAAAAACAGGAGCGAAGAGAGGGAAAGTTATATGGTTTTTCCGCCCAATAGATGTATGCAATTTCCTAAGAGAGTATGAGCCATCTTGGAATGAGCTATTTAATTTTGGCTTCTGGTGAGGGCAAAGGTGTTTCCAACATTAGTCCTCTGGTGATTTCTCCTACCTTCTTGTTCACTTTTCTAATGATTTCTAATGCCTTGCAAGCTGATAAATTGCATTTTGGGAATCATTGTGAACGCTTCCCTTATCAAATACTAGTACGAAGTATATGCACTTTATGTGACCAATAAATATATATTGATTGAACAAAATTAGGTAATTTTGTTCTATGTTGCAGTTATTCGTAAGTGAAATTTTCTTTCCCTTGGAAGAGTTTCTGTAGATGTTTTAATAAGGGCACATATGCAAACGAATCAGTAGGCACTATAGCCATACTGGTACTCAGAACTGTTATGGTTGGATGAAGCTATCAATTGTTGTAAGATGTGTATTAATGTATTACGGAGTATTAATCAGCCTTTATGTTTACCGACACTTTGTTAAGAGTAATGTTTATACTGTATTTTCTTTCGTCAAACTGGGTGTAATTTTGTGATGGGTAAAACATACTTCACAGAAAGAGTTAATATGAGATTGAAATATAAGACTATTTTTCCACAATTCTAAGATTTTTACAATATTGGCATTTATCAAACTTAGCTAAGTTTAAGTCTATTTTACTCAAACTTGACTTGGTGTTCTTGTTTAATTTGTTTATATAATTATATTACCTCATATTTTTTACTAGTCTATTAAGCTAACATGCAATTTAATTTTATCAATAATCCGTTGTAGTCTAGTTGGTTAGGATACTCGGCTCTCACCCGAGAGACCCGGGTTCAAGTCCCGGCAACGGAAGTTTTTTTATTTTTTATTTTTTAATCCCAATCTTAAAAGTAGCTACATATACAAAGATGCGTTATTAATACTTTCTCCGTTTTTTTTTTAATTGCGAAAACTTTTTTAAAAAGGCAAGTGGTGCAATATTAAAAAAAATGGAGGAAGTATAATCAATGTCAAAAATCTACTACAGATTTACAGAATTTCTTTTCGTTTGAATAGATAGGACAATTAGCTCACAAGATTCCTATATGGCTATATTATAATGCAATGCCAAAATATTTTACTACTTATTGCTCTTTTAATATTACATGGGAAAACTTATGCTGTCCAAAACATTATTTTAAAACTTAACCATCTCTCTAGTAATTACATAAAAATAGTTTATTATAAATTATAATTAAAACATTGTAATATTTAAAGAACGGATAATACATTCATATTAATTGCAACGATTTGACATAAGATGTGAGTAGAAAATGATGTTGCAAATAATATGAACTGAATGTAATATATAAATGCCGATCATGTCATCCATGACGCAGCAATAAGAAATTAAAACAAGAAAACTTCCTTAAACAAATGAGTAAAGGGTACCTTTGGTGGGGAGAAGCTTGAAGCTGAGAACAAAAGTTAGAAACAGAAAGAGAAGAAGCAACATCAAAAAGTCCCAAAGCTTCATAAAGTGGATTCTTTTCGCTTGGTGCCATATACCCACTTCCTGGAATCACATCTACGTTACGCCGTTTGATCTCAATTGGAAGATCAAGCAATTCCTTTGAAACTGATTTCATTTCTGCCATTAATTTTAAGGGTACCCCATGATTTATTACTCTGAAACATCCCCATTTTTCAATGATTTCTCTTAATTTTATGGACTTTTCTTCAATTTGGTGTGCATCTATTACTGGGATTTTTCCTTCCATTTTCTCTCTCCTCTTTTTCTTTGTGTTTTTTTGTGCTTGCTGAGTGTAATAAATTAATACTCACTTGTAATAAGGTTAGTTTGTGACACTTTGATGCTGATGTATTTAAGGTTAATTAGAAGAGTAACACTAGTAGATGCTTTTATTAGCTGTCATTCGGTAAAGCGTTTATTAGTACCTCAGCCTTACAAAGATTGCTTCTTATAACAAAAACGTAACTCGTACATTTCATTAAGGATCAATGTTATAAAAAAGTAAGAGCTCAAACAATTAGTTGTAAATGTTATAATTTACTTCGTATTTTTAGCATTCACAATGATTGCATATAAGGACATGTTTGTAATTTCTAAATAATTAGAGCTACATACTAATCATTGTAGATCTACATATCTCCAAAGTCATTAGCTAAACGACTAATGGAGGAAGTATATTTTACTATCAAGTCCGCACATTAGCGGTACTTTTTTTTTGGTTTTTCTAAGCTATACCCCTAAGCTAGTCGAGTTTTTAAGGTGTATCCATGCTTTTTCAAGTTTTTAAGCCGTGCCTTCAAAAACTTATCAATACTAAAATGTACCCTTATTAGTTGTTTAAAAGTTAATTAAGAGTGTGATTTCGTAGCTTCAGTTTTCGTT
This sequence comes from Chenopodium quinoa, assembly GCF_001683475.1. Classification (NCBI taxonomy): domain Eukaryota; kingdom Viridiplantae; phylum Streptophyta; class Magnoliopsida; order Caryophyllales; family Amaranthaceae; genus Chenopodium; species Chenopodium quinoa. The sequence goes on from NW_018744240.1 coordinate 1,573,702, forward strand.
ATTAGGGTTGCGGTGGCTAAGATTTCTTTCTCCTATCATTTCCTTACCTTTTATCATATTTTTATTAAATTTATAGTTAACTTTAGGTGACGTGGAAGTCCCAAGGAGGGTACCATTCATTAATGGTAATGAGTTGAGGGTCACAACTTAGAAATTTGAAAAAGGATGGGTACACCTTACAAACACGACCACCTTAGGGGCATAGCTTAGAAAAACCCTTTTTTTTAATAGGACATTTGTGGTACTTTGTCCGCTTTAAGCTTGCACTTTTTTTTTTTTTTTTACCATCTTTCCACTATGCCGAATGAGCTTAAGAAATATTTAATTTATAATAATATTTCCATTCAAAAAAAAAATATAATAATATTTTTTCTTCCTACTTTACCAGTATATAATTCCATATATTTATATTAAAAATACTCCCTTCGCGTTTTAATACATTTACCAAATACGGTCGTGTTTTAATAAGTGTTACGCTTTCTTTTTTGGCAAAAAGCTACATTCATTATTTTTCAATAAATTATTAACTTCACTATCTTTCTTTAATAATTTTTTAATACTCCAACTACCCTACTTACCTCTTATCTTATCTAAGTCAGTTAAATTGCCCAAAACTATATGCCGGTCAAAGTGTAACACTTATGAAAAACACGAACGGAGTAATAATAATTTCAACGTAATGATATCTTTTTCTCCCAAAATCAATGTATGAAGTAATTATTTTGCAACTACATAAAAAAATGAAGTAGATTGTAGATATTCTTCATAAAATTTGATAAAATCGTATATTGCACAGGATTTAAAGTTTAAACTAGTACTTGATACACCAAATTAGGGGAAAAAAATCTTCATAAAATTAATATGCAGTAGTTCCATTTTTATCATTCTTCCGTTGTATTCTAGTTGGTCAGGATACTCGGCTCTCACCCGAGAGACCCGGATTCAAGTCCCGGCAATGGAATTTTTTATTTTTATTTCTACAAATGGCTCTGGTCCTGTGGACTGTAGCCAAGATAAATTGTACAATAACATCTCCAAAGCAACTTCAACTAAACACATTTCATAATTACCTGATATTAAAAACAAATTGTCTCCCTCCTTGCATAAGTCACGCTATTAAATACAGTATAGTTTAAACTATTTCACCATTGAATATAGTTTAAACCATTAACGTAGTTACGTAGTGAATGTGTATCAGTGCATGTCATATAATAGTGGCGTCCATGTAAATTTTTTTTACTGTCCAAATGAGTCACAAAAACAATACAAATTACCAATGACCACGTACCTTTGTGCAAGGAATCAGCCTAAAACCAATATTCGTTTCACTTATGCAAGAAGGCCCAAGAAGAATTAGCTAGAAGAATGCTGAGTTGGAAGGTAGTTAGTATCAGTTTTGGGTAGAGGGTAAAATAGTAATCTATAGAAAAGTTTGTTATGAGTTTGTTATTTTGGCTGCCATGTGTTTAAGTTTGTTTTATGGGTTAATTTTGGGGTATTCATAGGTGATTGGTTGAGGGGAAGGCATCAAGAAATTAATTAAGGAGTTTGTATTGGGAGAGCTCCTTCCTCACGAAAGAAGGCCTGTATTGTTAAACACTTTGTTTGATAATACTACTATCATTCCCTGGGTTGCCATTGTTCTAGCTCGCTTACTTTCTGCTTTCATATTAATCTCTAGCAAATTTGGTATCAGAGCAGTGACGATCCAAGCCGGGAAAAGAGATGGCTCGCCTGAATCACGGTCAGCGTTTAGATTTGTTGGAGCAGGAGATAGCTGGGCTTCCGTCGCGAGTGGCTCAGGAGATCACCACTGTGATGACAGCTTTCAAAATAGACCTCAATTCCCATATCGTTGTTGGCCAGGAGAAAATTTGATCAGAATTTCACTCTTCCCTGGTGAATGGACCACAAAACCAGTGGGATAATCCATTCTCTTCACGATCTCACTTGGATTATGGAGACAGTGGCTATCATGGTGGGCAATCGAACTGGAAATTGAGGAAACTCGATTTACCTCTGTTTGATGGAACAAACCCAGATGATTGGATCCTTAGAGCTGAACGATTCTTCCATTTTTACCTGTTAAGTGAAGAGGATCAGCTCGAGGCGGCCATTGTCGCGCCTGACGGAGACGCCTTGATTTGGTATCAATAGGAGCATCGGCACCATCCATTGTTATCGTGGAAAGCGCTGAAGAAGTTGCTTCTCTGGCGTTTCAGAACCACCGCCACTGGCCCGCTACACGATCAGTGGCTCGCTCACCAGCAAACCGGCACAGTGGCTGATTATCGGCGACGCTTCATCGAACTTCTCGCTCCGATTGATGGTGTACCAGGGAGATCGCAAAGGGTCAGTATATTAATGGGTTAAAGGAGGAAATTCGGGTTGAGGTCCGGATCTTAGACCCGATAACCTTAGATCACGCCATGGATCTGTCCATGCAAATTGAGGAAAAATTGAGGATCGGCCCACGGCCCAAACTTGCTGGAAACACGCCACTTGGCGTACCCCCTTCCCAAACCCTCGATCCAACCCAAACACACCACAACCCTAAACACAAACCCGAACCACCAGACTTCCACCTACCAACCTTTTCCGAACCGAAACACCTTCAACAACCACAAAAACACCGGCAAAATAAGGCGGTAAACCGAAAAGGAACTTCAACAAAAGCAGGAGCAGGGTTTGTGCTTCCGTTGTGATGAAAAGTGGACGATGAACCACCGCTGTCAACGCAGCGGCTTGAGCGTGTTGCTCATGGTGGATGATGATGACGAGGATGACTTAGAGAAGGCAGTGGAAGCAGATCAGACATTCCTACAGCCTTCATACCACTGGTACAAGAATTTCAGCATGTATTTCACATGCCTAATGGGTTACCCCACAGAGACAGATTGAGCATGCCATTGTGTTGCGTAGTGGTGCTAATCCAATTAGAGTCAGACCATATAGATATCCGCAAACTCGGAAGGATGAAATTGAGAGGCTGGTTTCGGATATGCTCAGTGCAGAGATAATTCAGACTTCGACAAGTGCTTGCTCTAGTCCGGTTTTGTTGGTGAAGAAAAAAGACGGGTCATGGCGTTTTTGCGTTGATTACAGGGCCCTAAACAAGGAAACAGTCACTGATAAATTCCCAATCCCCATCATTGATGAATTACTTAACGAATTGGGTGGCTCGGCGATTTTCACAAAACTTGACTTATAATCTGGTTACCACCAGATTCAGGTGAAGCCCGAGGACGTTCATAAGATAGCTTTTCGAACCCATGAGGGTCATTACGAGTTCCTCGTAATGCCCTTTGGGCTAACCAATGCCCCTGCCACGTTTTCAGTCACTTATGAACGACGTTTTCAGGCCCTTCCTGCGTAAGTTCGTCTTGGTGTTCTTCGACGACATATTGTTGTATAGTCCTTGTATTGAAACTCATAAGGAACACTTGCAGCAAGTTTTGCAGTTTCTAGCCGACCACCAGTTGTTTGCCAATTTTAAGAAGCGTGAAGTCGGGAAGGAAAGGGTGGCTTATCTAGGTCACGTCATCTCAGCAACCGGGGTGGAAGTTGACTCTTCCGAGGTCCAGGCCATGTTAGATTGGCCTCCCCTACAAACTTGAAGCAGCTCAGGGGGTTCCTTGGCCTTACAGGTTACTATCGCAAGTTTATTAAAGGCTATGCACAAATTACTCTTCCCTTGACTGATCAATTGCGCAAGGAGAATTTTGGGTGGACTGAGGCTGCCACTTCAGCCTTCAATACACTAAAGGCTGCCATGGTGAATGCTCCTATCTTGGCAGCACCTGATTTCTCTCTGCCTTTTGTGGTTGAAACGGATGCTTCAGGGCATGGCTTAGGGGTTGTCCTGCTACAGGCAGAGCACCCAATTGCGTATTATAGCAAAATCTTGGGCATTAGAAATAGGGGTAAACCCATCTACGAGAAGGAGTTGATGGCAATTGTGTTTGCGGTAGAGAAATGGAGGCATTATTTGCTGGGCCGTCATTTCATTGTTCGAACCAATCAAAGAAGCCTTAAGTATCTCTTGGAAGAAAGGGAGGTGGGACAAGCATACCAAAAGTGGATTAGCAAGCTGATTGGGTACACTTTTGATATTCATTACAAGCCGGGTCCTACCAATAAAGTGGCAGACGCGCTATCCGCCAACATAGCCCTGAGTTTGAATGTGGTACTATGGTGACTTCATGTGGTCTTCGTTGGTATTATGTACAAGCTTTTATAGATAAGGATGCAGCTCTACAACGTTTGATTTTGCAACTACAAAAAGGGGAAGCAGCACCAAAGTGGTTTACATTGGAAAATGGTGTTTTGAAATACAGGGGAGGATAGTGGTCCCGAAGTAATGTGAGCTGACCTCCAAGCTGCTCAAAGAGTATCATGACTCTTTGGTGGGTGGCACGATGGTGACCTCAAGACTTACCACCGTTTTTTGGCAGGGGAATGGTTCTGGTTTGGGATGAGAAAGGATGTGGCAAAATATGTCCAGCACAGTCACGTTTGTCAGCAGAACAAGCCTTCAACCTTGAACAAGCCTTTAACCTTGTCTCCCTTGGGTCTTCTCTAACCTTTACCAATTCCAGAAAGGGTTTGGGAGGACATATCTATGGATTTTGTAGAACGATTGTCAAAGTCCTTAGGCTGGGATACCATATTCGTGCTAGTGGATAGATTAACCAAGTATGGGCATTTCATCCCGCTCAAACACCCTTTTACTGCTCAGAGTGTGGCGCAAAGTTTCATGTCTGAGGTAGTGAAGTTACATGGAATACCAAGCTCCATTGTGTCAGATCGAGACAAGGTCTTCCTTAGAATTTTTTGGATGGAATTGTTCAAGCTTCAAGGTACTCAGCTCATGCGCAGCACGGCATACCACCCCCAAACAGACGGCCAAACTGAGGTTGTCAACAAGGGAGTGGAATCTTATTTGAGATGTGTTGTGAACGGCAAACCACATACTTGGGCTCATTGGTTACCGTAGCAGAATATTGGTACAATACCTCTTTCCACACCGCCACCAACTACACTCCTTTCAAGGCTCTTTATGGTAGGGACCCCCCTCATTTGATCAGGTTCTTCGCTGGCAGCACAGCTGTGTCTTCCGTAGAAGCACAATTGCAGGAATGCGATGCTATACTTGATGACTTGAAGTTCCATTTAGTGCAGGCTCAGGTATACATGCAACACTATGAAAAACAAGGGAAGGCGTGAGGGAGTTTTTCAGGTGGGTGATTTGGTTTACCTGAAATTACAGCCATATAGGCAAAGGTCCTTGGTGAGACAATCCAATGATAAGCTATCTCCTCGCTTTTATGACCCTTACCAGGTGACTCAACAAATTGGCAAAGTTTCCTATAAGTTGCAACTTCCCCCAGGGTCGAAAATTCACCCAGTTTTTCACATATCTCAGTTGAAGAAGGCCTTAGGGGCAGGGCATCGACCAACCAGCCTTCCTGCACAATTGCCTGCTGATTTGGTGTTGGAGGTTGAGCCGTGGGCAATGCTTGGTGTGAGAAATTCTCAAGCTACTATGGAAGTTTTGATACATTGGAAGGGTTTGCAGGACTTTGAAGCTACTTGGGAATACTTTGAAGAAGTTAATCTCAGGTTCCCTAGTTTCCACCTTGAGGACAAGGTGAAACTTTGGATGCGGGGTATTACAAGGAATCAGCCTAAAACTGATATCCGTTTCACTTATGTTAGAAGGCCCAAGAAGAATTAGCTAGAAGAATGCTGAGTTGGAAGGTTGTTAGTATCAGTTTTGGGGTAGAGGGTAAAATAGTAATCTATAGTTGTTATGAGTTTGTTATTATGGCTGTCATGCTTTAGCTGTGTTTAAGTTTGTTTTATGGGTTAGTTTTGGGGTATTAATAGGTGATTGGTTGAGGGGAAGGCATCAAGAAATTAATCAAGGAGTTTGTATTGGGAGAGCTCATTCCTCTCGAAAGAAGGTCTGTATTGTTAAACACTCTGTTTGATAATACTACTATCATTCCCTGGGCTGCCATTGTTCTTCCTCTTCTAGCTTGCTTACTTGCTACTTTCATATTAATCTCTAGCACTTTGTTGGGGAGAAACTTGGAGCTGAGATCAAAAAGAAGAGACAGAGGCCTGATGAAGCAACGTCGAAAAGTCCCCAGGATTCATATAGGTATAACGTCCACATTCCGTTGTTTGATTTCAAGTGGAAGATCAAGCAATTGTCCTAAAACTGATTTCATATCTATCATTAATTTAAGGGTTCCTCATGATTTACCACTCTTAAACAACCCCATTTTTCCTAGCTTCCCTTTTTTTTTTTGGCTTCCTTTCAATTTCGAGTACATCTACTACTGGAATTGAACCTTCTATTTTAGGCACGTTGTAAATTACTTCGTAATAGATTGTGAGATTTTTTTAAGATATAAAGACTCAAGTTTAATGTACAATAACAATTTTGTGAGGCTAGAATTGGATATTCCAATACATTTTTTTTCTTTTTTTCTTTTTTTTTGTATCTTCTACCTTCTCTATACACACGTGAGCTAATACACATTTAGGTCATTCTGTGGCTTGTTAGAGTCATTGGCGTGTCGGTAACTTGTTAGGATGGCCTGGTCACTTCGACCCCCTTTGTGAGGGGGCACCCCTTCTCCCGAAGTTACGGGGCTATTTTGCCAAGTTCCTTAGAGAGAGTTGTCTCGCGCCCCTAAGTATTCTCTACCTACCTACTAGTGTCGGTTTCGGGTACAGGTACCCTTTTGTTGAAGGTCGTTCGAGCTTTTCCTGGGAGTATGATACATTTGGGTGCATAGTAAACATTTTGCTTGCTAATAGTTCAATACTCCATACATAATTCGTCATTGTAATTTAAAGGCCATGTATGGCACCCTCTATACCAAAATCAATTTTCCTAACACTTGTCATGAGTCGTGACTTAATCAAACTACAGCAATCAACTATCAGATTAACATAAAAATAAAGTACAAATCTTTCATAAATATTGAAAACGAAAGCAAAGATGAAAATGATACTGGCCAAGTATATGTACAAAACATTCATACATCTTGATTGAACATTCAACGCAAATGTCATATCATTCATCAGTACACGATTATCCCTTAATAAAGGGAAATGAAAATTCCCCAAGATCTAAAAATAGACAAACAAGGACAACCTTGGTTTGCCAGGAAATATAGGTATAAACTACCTCCTAATCTTCCTAACTGTAAAATTTCCGAATAAAATCAAGACCGAAAACAAAGGCTTCCCTACTGTTACAAAGACCTAACCATTACAATAAAGGTGAGAATAAAAAAAAAAAAAATGTTAATGTAAGAAGAGTAACAAAAAATATACACAAATTTCATATTTCTGCCTATACAGTTTGATGATCATCACATAACCACCAAAGCCCTGAGTGGAAGAGACTGACATACATGAAACCTAGAGCAAGATGGTTCAATGGCATCATGGATCTACAACTACTCTGTCAGACCGCCACAATAGAGGAACCCAAGGCACTCCTAAAGCACAATGAAGGTATCCCCACCTCAGGAAAATTGACTCGTCATCTTCAAGGTAACAAGATATACAACTTACATGGAATGACGGCCATCAGATTTATCTCTTGGTGTAGGCCTTTCATCTTGTATCTCCTCAAGATCTTCGTCATCCCCTCTTCTACCTGCTTGCTCCTTCCAATAAGCAACGAGCTTCTTCAACCTAGCAACTTCTTTTGATGAAACATTTTTGTTCGGATCATTTACAATGGATCGAACTCTTGACGCATACCTGGAATTGAAGCACAGGGTGAAAATTAAACATATGAAAATCAAATGACACGTCAATTTAGCTATAGCATGTCAGGGACAAGTCTGAAGTCTCCTTTATCTTTAGTAGTACAGCTTCTACATAATTGGTTGATGCTGAAGTTTACACAACAATCACACCAAGGATCTCTTTTTTATTTTTTTATTTTCTATTTTTAATTATGTGATTCAGAAGACATATATGATCAGAAGGAGCAAAAACATATTATGTAAAGAAGGTGGAACATACGTTAAGGAGTTGTAGGTCTCGTCTAAATTTGATTCAGCGGGAGACACATTAACAAACATCAGTGTCTTCGCATTGCCACCAAGAGAATCACTCATCAACATTGTTAATTTGTGATTTCTGTATGGTATATGCTGCCCGCCGGTGGATAATGCGCTAATAACATCGCCAAGAGCCGAAAGTGACTTGTTGATGCTTTGAGCTTCTTTCAATTGACTACCTGCAGACCCTGACTTCTTCACTCGTTCAGATCCAGCAAGATCAACAAAACTTAACTGCAAGGGTCGAGCTAAACATTAACAAATTATATACGAAATATATAACTAGAAACATCAATACAGTCGAAGTTAGCTGGAGAAAAATCCCCTGCAATTTCCACCACTAATACGCTATAAAACTCACACATGTAAAATAAATACTTGTATGTTCTTAGGTGATGTCATTACCTTTCCTCTAGATACAGATTGCGTTTGAAGATTAGTACTTTCAATGATAATTGAAAGTATAAGATGAGATCTTGAACTTTGCTCATTCATATGGGTTCCTGATATATGCCTTTTGCTCGGATCCTTTCTGAATAACACTTCTCAAATCCTCATACGTAGAGACATGTACAACTGTCACATTTTCAACATTTACCATCCCCTACACCAATGTAAAAACTATCAGTACAAAAACAGTTTTAATGCATTAAGTTACAAAAACTTTAAAGTCAAGGAACAATAGAACCATACATGACATACAACAATAGTGACAAGAAGAAATAAGCAAAACAAGGGAATGTGCGCTAGTGCAGTATTATCTAAACATAATACCTTCGAATCTTTCTTGATGTCTAGTTTCAATCGCTTTGCATTTTTTGGTACTAGAAGATCCATTAATGTATCTTGATACAGCTCCAACATATAAGCCTACACAATATTTATTATTAACCTTAATATTGGCTGAAAAAATTTCAAATAGATTGAAGATATTTTCAGACAACATTAACTAATACTTTTAAAATAGTAATGATAAATATAGCATAGCAAGATGGCTACCTTCAATGAAAAATGAAAACTTCTTGTTGTCTCTTTTCAAGATTTTGAAAAGTTCCGACGTGGCACGTGGGGTAAGTCCAGGTTCACTTTCTGTTCCATATATGGTATATGTCTTTCCAGAACCAGTTTGACCATAGGCAAATATGCAAACATTAAATCCATCCACAGCAGATTGCACTAGATACTGCATAAAATTAGAAATTCATTTAGTCAACACTTGATAGCATATTGTGTTACTTTTAAGACACTGCTAAATCACCAGAAGACTACAGAAATATGATATTACATAAACTCACTCTTTCTTAAATCAAATGAAAACATGTAACCAAGGAAACAATATACACCATAAAAAAATGAAAAGACACTTAACATGGAAGCTACATTTACTTAATCACTACTTACCCTGGTATCCTCAAAAACATCCTCTTGGTTGCACTTCCATCAAAAAACATGATCATAAATATGTTGCTTAGCCTTTTTCATCTTTCCATGGATGTTCAATTGTAAATTCATTCTGAACTTATGACAATGCTCTTTTCATTATCAGTTTTTTCTTTACCACTTAGTGGCCTTACACGACAATAGACTCTAATCTTGCCTTTCATGTCTGTACAAAGTAAAATGACAAGTCAATACATATCAATATTAAATCTTGTCAACAAAGTGTAATTGGTGTCAATTAACATTAAATAACAACCTTCAATCATGTTAAAATATCTCTTCCTCGCTGCTTGTTCTTCCTTATACAGCACTTCCAACTCGGACAATTGTGCAGCTTGCATTTTCAGGATAGCCGCAGTTTGCTCATTTTTCCTATCAATATCCTACAAGAAAGCAATAACATACAACTTCAAGTCGTCATTACGCATCTCACAACTGAACAAAATTATGCAACGAGGAAGGAGACCTTAGAAGTTAAGAACATGTAGAGGTAACTTATTAATATTTCAACAGATTAAATACATTACCGCTTTCATTTCCCTGAGTTCCTCTAGTTCTCTCAGATTATTTTGTAAGACAGACAGATCTGACTCTTTGGCTTCAAGTTTTGATTCGGCAATCTCTAAATCATTTTTCATCCCCTCCAACCTCTTCTCAAGTTCAGAGATTTGAAGCTTCAAGGTTTGACGTTCTTTCTCAAAATCTTTCCCAACATTCTCATTCTGAAATCAAGCAGCAATATGACTTAATATCTAATATCCAACAAGAACAAATGAAGAACCAAAACCAGAGGTATAGTGTTACTTCCTCTGTATTACTAAATATCTAATGTCCAACAGCAAGAAAAGAAGAACCAAACCCAAAGGAATAGTGTTACCTCCTCTGTATGTTTCCTTTCAAGCCTTCGAATATTTTGTTCCATTGATAACTTCTCCTCTACAAGTCTTTTCACTGTTTGTTCAGCACGATGCAATTCTTCACTTCGCACTCTCAACTCATCATGTATTTTACTCAAATCCTGCTTAAACATGATCGTTATTGATATGCACGACAGCAAAAAGCTACAAATAAGTGCAATTAAAGTGTCCTATTTACCTGATTATTTGCTCCTGGCAAGTCCTGCTGCGCATTTTGCTCAGATAATGTATCATTGAGCTTTGCTAATTTCATTTCCAAGCTATTTTTTTCCATCACTGCTGACTGGACGGTACAAATTATATCATAAAAATGAGACAGGTAAAGTACATCATAGTTGCAGCCTGCAGGTAATTAGACAGAAAGGAAGCATACTGCATACCTGAAATTCAGCTTCCTTTTCATCGTATAAGGAGCTCAATCTGTCACGTTCGGCTGTTATCTTTCCCACATTTCGCCTCTCAATCTTTAAGGATTCTTTCAAGGCACTCAACTCTTCTTGCAAATTCTCCTCTACCTTATGTTTTTCTTTTAACTCTCCTAATAACTGAAATAAACAAGCACATTGATTAGTGTCAACCATATCCTTCAACTTTAAGTTAGTGATTCCTTGTCACACTTTAAAAAAAAAAATTAATAAACCATATTATCTAATGTACAGCAACATTTCTACCAAAATACATAAATTTATTTCTATATTTCAGTAACTTCAAGTTCAGAGACTTTTCTACAGCTTTTAGAGCTTAAAGCTTCCATCCTGATTTTCTAGCAAACAAAGCCTTCAAATGCATAAACGAAAGCACTTCTTCATCCTTTCACTATCCCCATATTTTTATTCACAACTACATGTAATAGATGGTACCTATTAAATCTATCAAAATATCTCAAACTTTGAAGCAGAACATATACAACAAAGAAGAAGTGGGTGGAATTTCATACTTGATCGATATGCTTTTGAGATTCTTCAATAGAGTTATACAAATCTTGAAGTTGCTTCTCATAAGCTTCAGCAGTAGGAGTAGCAGCAGGAGGCTTAGAACTGTTGGGAGCTTCTCCATTTGTTGCATTGTTGGCAACAGTTCTTGCTTTAGAATAGCGTCGCAACATTACATCATTTATGTGCGTCTGAAGAGCAACACATATTTCTTCACCCTGAATTACGTGTAAATCTTAGAGCACAGTAAACATGCAAATCAACTATCAACCACCAAATAAGACAAGATGTGTAACCTGCTTAGTCTCAAACTGGAAGATGTGGAGAACACCAGCAACCCTCATTTTGAAGACACAGCAGTATTGCTGCTACCAAACTGCATAATATCTCTTAGCTCGGCTGAATGCAAATACTCTTTAGGAACTGGCCGGAAAAAAATGAACCTGTAGGAGTAACATGAATTGATATGTTGGTTGTTAGGACATCAAAAAATGGCCAAGACCATATAAAGTTAATTCTTTTAGAACATACGACATACCCCACGCTTGTTGATTCCTAGGATAACCTTCCCGGGTAAAAGGCCAATGGGATCGTCAATCTTGCGGACACTAAAAAATACAGAATTGCCATAGGGAAGCAGTCTCAAGATCCTTAAAAACTGTTGCCTGGCATCTTCCTTGGACAATTTATCCTGTAAAAAACACAGCACTTGAATTTTAATTGCATCTAACATGGAATTTACTCTTGCGATCCTTTATCAAAAAATCAATTGCACCCTACAGTAGAATCAAATCATGTTTTCAAACATCAAAAGAATGTAAGTGTGCAGCACCAAATAACAAATAACATTGACATTCTAAGTTTTATGTAATATGAAAGATAACTAAATTCTACCATAGTGAACAAAGACTTGCAAACTTTCAACATTAAATAAGTATAAATATTCTTCTTCGGTGCAACCATTAATAAATGTGTATGTGTATGTGTATGAATGTGTGGTTGTCTTTGAGTATGTGAGTTAAGAGAAACAGAGTCCAAACCAAACGTAAGAGGATTTTAGCTTTTAAAGTCAATGATATTTTGAAATCACAGCGGCTAAAACTACAGTATTATTTTCCCCTTTTTGGAACCATGAAAATAGGGTTTATTTCTTGAAAAAAATATTAAAAAAAAATTAAAAAAAAAAAGAAAAAGTGTGATTTCAAAGTCTTGACTCTTACCATCAAGTGATATCGAGAAATAATATCCACCTCCCAGTCCTGCTTTGCACGGGTTATTGCAATTTGTCTTGGTAAAAATCTCTCTAAAAGTGAAGTCCAATCACTGCATATACACCCACCAAACTGTCAATGCTTTGCTAAATACATATAACATTCTCATCCTAAGAGAAAGAATTAATAAGCACTTCAAGTGTATCTGGGAATTAGGGCTGGGTAGCAAGTTCACAACCATCAAACATGATTTACTTACGTGCACAACTCTGGGTGACTAACAAATCCAATCTCAACCAAGATCTGCAGAGCAGACAACTGCGCAGCATCATCTCTTCCGACAGGGTAGTTACCCAGTATATAATCATGTTGCAACTGCAGCACAAAAAATCGATAGACTGCATCAGAAGCTTAAAAACCATTTATCAGAAGCTTGAACATTTATGATAGAAGCAAGTCACATACTTGAACATACGACAACTGCATAAACATTGGGTCAGTCACAGCTTCATCAGACTCCCGAAACAGCTTTTTTTTAAAACCAATTTGCAATGCAAGATTTCCCCTCTACTGCGCTCTTTTGCTGCTTTGAAATCCGCAAGGAGATCGCCAATGTATTTTTTCATCTAACCCAATATACTCCTCTGTGACAATGCAAAGGGAATGCAAGTTCAGCATCTAGGAAAGAAAAATTATTTAAGGCTATCACTAGGATCAAAATATATACCAGTTCCAGTATCACTTGATTTAGAACCTGGAACAACTTTGCGAAACTCAAACAAACTGAAGCTAGAGTATGTAGACAGTTTTGATGATTCCTGCAAGTTCCTGAATATGGCAAGGATAATGTTAGTGGCAGCAACATTTATAAGAACTAAAAATTTGGAATCCACAAATTCTAATGAATAGAA